>NW_028261381.1:48959401-49259401 GCF_051295495.1 Thamnophis sirtalis
CCTAGAACTAAGGAGAAATGTCCTGACAGAACAATTAATCAATAGAATGGCTAGCCTTTAGACATTCTGGTTGAGCAAGGGATTGGATTAGAAGCCCTCCCTTCCCTTCCAATTACGTTACTCTGTTATTCTGTTATATACAGGTTTAGGCCATTATTTTAACAACTAAATCACATAACCACAATCAACTGACTGCACCTATACATCTTCAGATGACTTAGCACAACTTAGCTTGGGATCATCTAAGTTCAGTTCTTTTATCTACTAGGTAGGGCACTAAAAAGCAGTAGTCAGCTGGCATAACTCCTTTACTTCCCTCCCCCCTCCAAATTCAAAGGTTGCTTCACACATCAAGCTAAGCCATAACATATTTTTGGTTTCACATGAAATGCGAATCCAGATCATTGTGGTGTGTAAATTATGGCTTGGGCTGTGTGTGTGTGTGTACGTACGCCAAACTATGTTCAACAAAACAAAGATAAACAATGACATCTTAATGTAATTTATATCCAGCTCTATCTATTGAGTGAGTGTGATGCAGATTAGGTTTTTTTAATATTGCACATTGCTGCATTTCCTGGTTCTTGCTTAAAACAGGTAGCAGATGTAACTGAATTGTTGCGGGTTAGGGTTAGGCAAAAGTCAGAGGTCAATTGGTATAATTATTAATGAAATAGAGATCAGTCACCATATCAGGTAGATACAATGTCTAGAATGGAAGCAATAAGCTTCCACAGATATGTGTGTATGGAGATTATCAGTCATCCAGATCATGGTTATCCCAAAGATATGTTTTTTTTTCAAGAAACAATTGGACTTTCTTATTTTTCTTTGAAGACATCTCACTTCTAATCCAAGAAGCTTCTTCAGTTCTTACTGGATGGTGGGGAATGGAAGGATTTATACTGCAAGAATATGTCTGAAAGGAGTATAAATCCGTCAATTCCCCACCATCCAGTCAGAGTTGAAGAAGCTTCTTGGATGAGAAGTGAGATGTCTTCAAAGGAAAACAAGAAAGTCCAGTTGCCTCTTGAAAAAAGCCTCTTTGAGATTTCCACAGTTACAGGTTTGGAAGAATTACAGTTCAAAGACCTGGAAATGTATGACTTAAAGTCTGCATTCGTGAGGCTTTTATTTATTTAAATAAAATAAATACCACTGTATAACTTAATCATTACTACTTGGCTGTACAGGAGTGTGTGTCTAAGGATCACAACTCAATAGGAATTTATATATTTCAATATTTAACCACTGTATCAGATTTTGAGACATTCATTTGCAACCTGCTGGCATTTTAAATAATCAAATTTCCCAGGCAATGACATTACTATTAATTTCAAAAGACATAGAGAGAAAAAACACATTCCTTCCAAAAACCTCCCCTTGTGTCATTAGAAACTGAACCCAAATCCTGTTACAATCCAGTCACACTCACTGGCACCAATTTCCTAAGATTTTATTATTTTTCCAGCCATATCTGGAGATGCCAGGGACAGAACCTGAGGCCTTCTCCACGCAGAATCATGGACTCTACCACTGAGTAGAAGTCCTTGAATGTCTACTATTGAGAGATGTACAGTGGAACCTTGGGTAATGATCGCTTCTGACCATGACCAAATCGGGTCCAGACCAAAAAATCCGCTAAATTTTTCACTCTGGTCGAGAACATATACTTGGGTGGCAATCACAGCCTCAGTGATTTCCCCTGCTGTAGCAATTTTCCCTTCAGCATTTTGTGTGTGTGGGTATGTGTGCATGTGCAGTCAGTCTTGCTTCCCGTCACAACCAAATTGGGTGCCGACCGAAGCCCTGGAATGGGTTACGGTCATGACCCGAGGTTCCACTGTATTGCTTCCTCTCCAGCTACTTATCCACACTGTTCTACTTTTTATTAGGTATATCAGGTTGTGATATACAATTTTTCAATTGTGATAAAAACACTACAAACTGCACGGATGTTGACGGTGGTATTCCAAAATGTGAATGTATAAATGGCCTGGATAAGGTGAACTCAGAAGACAAAGCTTGTCGAGGTAAGACTTTGAAGGCAATTTTCTGAGATAAATCTGTGGTTAGCTGTCTAGCACAAACCAGAGTTTCTTATTAAATATGATTTTGGGAATCCATAACCTTTTATAGCCAGAGGGCATATCTAATTTTTTAAAAATTAAGATGATACCAGTTACTGAATTCACTCTGTAGGTGCACGCGCACACATATATGCATGTATGTTGCATGTAAGAAACATTATTGCTGCATCCAGGCTACACTCTGGTCCGTGCCTGATGCAGAGCCGCTGAGCCCTGATTGGCTGAAGCAAAACTGGCGCTAATATATAAGGAGCTGTCAAAAGTGCTGACAGCCGCTGCTCCTGTTAGCCAAGAAGCCGCACCAGCTGTTAAACTAGCGCTCACAATTAGCTTTAATTGTTAGAAATAAACACTGTTAGCTTTTACAAAATGTCTCGCCTCAATCTGTAAGTCCCCTCGCACTGGGACATAAGAATTATTTTAGAGTAAGCCATTAATAAAATACTAAGAGTCACAAATGGAATCCTAAATTTTGGAGCTTCCCGCTGTAACTCTGGGAACCTGGGAGTTGTCTACATACGTATAGTTCCCACAGAGCCCAGTACTTCTTATTTCTGAGAAATGCTTGAGAAAGTACATTTAAAATTAGGTTCTAAGAAATACATCTAACCGAAGAAAGTTCTAATTTATGAAATGATTTGAAGTAAGAATATCATCAGTGAATCTCCACTCAGTTCATTTATGCAACGTATGCTCAAAGGGTGCATACAGGTAGTCCTTGAGTTACAAATGGAATGGAACCTGCCCATTCCATTCATAACCCAAGGATTCGTGGAAGTGAATCTCATACCTTGAATGCGATCCCTCCCTCCTTTCGCCCATGCATTTGCTAATCAAATGCAAGGCTCGTTTAGTGCACATGTGGTATTTCAGGGTGGGGAAGGCCATGGGGTGTGTGTGTCTTGTAATGATAAGGCCACCTGCTGAAGACCAACCAAGGCCGCCCCAACCCACTGAAATACCTCATGCTCCCCACAATTGCTTTCCCCCCACAACCTGCCGAGCCGGGTCACTTACCTTGTGAAGGTCTAGCAAGCAGTCTCCTCTCCAGCCTATCAGCCACAAGCACCCCTCTACAGTTCCGTTTGAGTCTCCACAGGCCTTGCCTGACAGGTTGCTGGCCGAAATGGAATTTCCGAGGGACGACTCTGGCCCTTCAATGCTCCATTCAGCCACCTGCAGGCCTCCCTTGCCCTGTTCCAGGCTGAAATGGAGCATCCGGGGGTCTCCCCGGCCTGTTCCAGGCCAAAATGGAGCCTCTGGGGGCTGGATCTAAATATTGAAAGGAACCACTGGACTGCCATTGCCTCGCTTTGATATGACCTATCTTCAGTCAATCCTAAGTAATAATCCTAAATTATTATCTCTTCCTCCCCTCCCGAGTGCAGTTTGTAACCAAAGCTGTTCTGCAGAAAACAATAGATTCTGTCTCATAAAAGCAAATCTCATCCCTGGTTGCCAATGTCTGCCAAATTTCAAGGAAAAGGATGGAGAATGTAAAGCGTAAGTACGTGATTAAGAAAGCTGCCCTCCTCCAATGTTATCTTCATTTCTGTGAATGGGTGGACCTGCCCATGTTGTTTTTGTAAAAACAAAATGGAAGCAGTTTGTTGTTGCCCTTTCCCCCTGACTTCCTTTTGTTTTATTCCCCTTTTGGCCTCCAGGTGAGAGAAAGTTTTAGCCTTCTTTGTTCCCCAAGAATGACCAAGGTTGGCTATCTGCTGCCTCTTGTACTGACCAGAGTTTGATTGCTGTGCCAAACTGATATGATTGCATGGGATGATTTGTGGTCTTAAGTCTTTCCTAAGCAGACATTAGCTGCATAGAGAGATGTGGGGAGCCAGTTTAATCATATCATGATAATAATATGCATTATAAGAAAAAAAAGAAGCTCATCTAAGATATAAAAAACATAGTGCTCCTAAGTTACACACAATATGTTCTCCCACTGTAAATAAAACGATCGTTCTACAGGTAGTCCTTGACTTACAACCATAATGGAGCCTGGAATTTCCACTGTATGTCCCGATGCTCATAACTCAAAGCACCCACATGTCTGATCCAATTTTACAACACTTTTTGTAACAGTTGGTTACGTGAAAGTGGGGGTTGTAAATGGCATGGTGTGACCACAGGGATGGGCAGCTGTGGATTCTGAGCCCCAAGTACCTATGTAAGGGTCCATCAGAACTTGTGAGTGGTCACAAAATAACCAGTTGTAAGTCAAGGGCTATCTGCACAGGAGGAATCTTGGTACATCATTGGTATATTTTATTCGATCACTCACAATGATACTTTGTGTTTACTTTTAGGTGCGGCATTGGGTTTTCTGGAGAAGACTGCCAAGACAGTATGTATTACAAGGAGAATGTTTTATTTAAAACTGGAAACTATTTCTGGGAGGAAATGTATATGGTAGACCATCTATAATATAAATTGTATCAAAAAAGCCCAGAAATGCAACTTCTATTATTTGAGAAAACATAAGGAGAAATATCACACACAGTACAGACATACATATAGAACCATTTCTGGACCAGATCCACACTGAAAACTGCCATTTTTAAGATTATATTTGCCATAAGCATCATTTGCAATGGATGTGAGTTTAGGGGAGTGCACAAGAGGAGCCTTGTGATGCCATATTCATGTACAAAAGAGGCACACACCTTGCAGCACAATATTACTGCTTCTTATCTTTCTAATGAAAGCAGCAAGCTTCTGTGGACACCTCTATGTTGCACTGTACCTGAGGTGGGTTGCCAATTTTTCAACTACTGGTTCAGGTGCGCTCCCGCGCATGCTCCCACACACGTTCCTGTGTACATGGCACTTCTGTGCATGCGCAGAAGAGTCTGGGAGGGTGGGTGGAGCCTCCTGCCACCGCTACTACCAGTTCCCCCGATCCGGGCCGAACCGGGAGCAACCCACCTCTGCACTGTACCATTTCAAGTATTTTTGTAGAACATCTTTGTTGCAATGCCACATAAATATATATTATGAAGAACTTCAAAGAAGTAGTCACCATTTATGATTTGCTCAGGACCAAATAAATTCTTTGAACATACCCAATTGCCACAGCTGAAATTTAGCACAGGGACTTGGGATATTCTAAGCTTTCCAAAAAAGAATCCTGCTACTAAAATGTAATAATGTATTTTGTGTTTCCTAAGATGATCATAACACGGAAGCTCTTTCCACAAAACAACCCCCCCCCCCGGGATAAATATTTGTTTATTTCTTGTTTTAATTTTGTTTTAAAATTCCTTGTTTCCCTCACAGAGTTGGGGACAGGAAGTGTTATTTTGAAATAAATAGAATATTATTTCACTTCAGCATGGTGAATGTATGTTATAAAAATTATATTATAGAACACAGTTAATTGTATGTCGTCAGGTTCGGTGGCAGAATTTGGCACTCACACTTTACACTTTAACACAAGGCTCTGCTTTTCCCCACTTTACATTTGGTTCACTTTCAATTAAATTCCTACCCTCCCATGGCTCTTGCTTTCTTTCTCCCCCAAAACTCCCTGATCCCCAAGAAGCTACTACTTGCTAATTAAATAAGGCCTCCAGGAAATCTTTCTATGAAGATATCTAGGTTTATGCCTATCAGCATGATAAAATATTTGAATTTCCTTCTCCTTCCATTCGTCTTCAAATCGTGGTGGTCCCCCCCCCACTTATATTGTATCCCAAGAGATGATTTATTTCTTCATTTCTTTCCCATTCACTTTTTCCAAAAGAAAAAGAAGAACCAAAAATTCCTAGGGATGAGGAGCAAGAGGTGGTATTCAACCAGTTTGGACCAGTTCACATGAACTGGTAGTGGAAATCGTGGGTAGGCCCGCCCCCGCCCATCCGCCCCAGCTCTTTGTTCCTATTTAGGCATGTTTTTGAGGCTGGGTGAATGCGCAGAAGGCACGTGTGCGAGCAAAGAACATGCGTGGAAGGCCAGGTGCATGCACAGCAAACCAGTGGTAACAAAATGTGAAACTCACCACTGGCAGCTATTAAATCAATTCAGATGAAATCAAGCAATCAATCACCCTTCATTGTCTCCCTGTCAAGATGTAATTTGATAAACATAGAGGAATCTCTGATACTTTTTCCCTATTCCATCCAAAGTAAAAAACCTCTCTATACAGAGACAATCTAGAATGAAAACAAGGATAACTAAAAAAAGAAATAGATAATAGGGGACAGTTTAGAAAAAAACAAAACAAGATATAATAGCCCTGTAGGTGACAGGGAAAATTAAATTCTATTCTCCTTTTATTTGCAACCATGCAAAATAAGGGTATGTAGAGGACCTCATAAAAGACATGATATCCATGGTAATTTTGAAATCTCTTCTCAGGTTACATGGCCATCATCATAGGAATATCTACCTTCTGCGGCGTTCTTCTGGTGGCTTTAATTGGTGTTACAACTTACGTCTTAGTCAGGTACAAATGACTTTTGGGGGTGTATGAACAGATGCCATTAAAAAAATTGTGACATGAGATAAGTTTGAATTTCATAGTTTAATTTGGAGATCAAAGGTCAGGGGTCAGAAATCTTAAACACTCAAAGAGCCATTTGGACCCGTTTCCCACAGAAAAGAAAACACAGGGAGCAACAATACCCTTCCCATGCCTGACTATTTCTTGAGCAGCCACAGAACTAGCATATGTAGTTGAATTAAACATTCTGTTTTCTTCTGAAACTTTTCTTGGATTTATCCATGGCTGGCCTACCGGGGGTCAAAAAGCTCAATAAATTGCATGCCGGCAGGTATCACACATGTGGTGGTTGTGACACATATTTTGAGTGACAGGGAGCCGCAACAGAGGGATGAAAGAGTCACATGCAGCTCCAGTGCCACATGCGGCTCCAGAGCCACAGATTGCTGACCTCTGCTTTAGGTGATGCATGAATGGACCAATTGATTAAATGTGTATATCAATCTTGTCACAGCTTCAGCTTTAGTGTGAATACAGGTAGTCCTCAACTTACCATCATTCATTTAGTGACCATCCAAAGTTATTTTTAAAAAGTGAATTATGACTGTTTTTTACACTTATGACTGTTGTCGCACCCCATGATCCTATGATCAAAATTTGGGTGCTTTGCAACTGGCATGTACTTATGACAGTTGTACTGTCCTGGGGTCACGTGATCACCATTTGTAATCTTCCCAGCCGGCTTCTGACCAGCAAAATTAATGGAGGAAGCCAGATTCATTTAGTGACCATATGATTCACTTAAGAACTGCAGTGATTTATTTTAACTACTGTGGCAAAATAGTGGTAAAATGGGACACAATTCATTTAACTGCGTCACTTAGCGGAGGAAATCTGGGGCTCAATTGCGGTCGCATGTCAAGGACTACCTGTATCTTACTCTTGTTACATATGCATGGGAGACACCCAGGTCCTTTCAAACAAATTAAGCAATAGTCAATATTAAGATCAAAATAACCTTAACACACCGATTTTAAGCCTTACTGTGAAAAGGAACAAAATATTGTGACACTCAAAGTAACCATTTCAGGACCTGCTTTAGTGGGACACTTGCGAAGAAGTGTTCATGAGTCACAAAAATGGGAGAGGTGTTCATTGTCCACTTGGATTAAAGTATTACACAAAGAAACTATCACATAAAACAAGGCTCTCTAAACTTGACAATTTTAAGACTTGTAGGACTTCAACTGCCAGGATTCCTCAGCCAGCCAAGACTTCTGGGAATTGAAGTCCACAAGCCTTAAAGTTGCCAAGTTTGGAGACCCCTGGCATAAAATATAGAAAACATGCAAAATTAGTTATAGCCAGTGGTGGGATTCAAATAATTTAACAACCGGTTCTCTGCCCTAATGATTTCTTCCAACAACCAGTTCACCAAACTGCTCAGAAACTTAACAACCGGTTCTCTCAAAGTGGTACAAACTGGCTGAATCCCACCATGGTTATAGCTAGCATTTTAGAATTTTCCCCGAGTTTCCACTAGTTGTCAAATTACTCTTTCCAACATTCCCAGTTGTACAGTACAGTAATCGTGGGATAAGAAAAGACTTTTTTCTATTGAACGGTTACTGATGAAAAATTTAAAAAGCAGATTAAAAACAGTCATTTCTTCCATGGAAAGGATGAAACCAGAGGGCTCTTCCAGGACTCTTAATTGGGACTAATCCTTCTCAATTGTTCAGAAAAGGAGTTAGAGCTGAGCAGTAAAGTTGCCAGATTTGCCAACCGCATTCAATTGCAAGAGTGTCTACAGACAAAAAAGGATAACAAAGAGAAACAAAAGGATTGTCCAAATTGAAAGAGAATGAGCATCAAAATGGCAAGTTAAGTTCAACAGCATACACTGAAGTGCATTGCCACAAACATTTGTAACCACAGACACGCTAAAACTTCTGGTGATTGAATAGAAACTAGACTGTGGTAGGCAAGGCTCTGTAAGGGAGTGCAGAGCGGTTGTGAAAAAGTGAGTTTCAAACTGGGGATCATTAGGAAAGGTCCCCCTCATTATTTAGAGTAAAAAGAGCTTAAGTGTGTTTTCCTTTTATCATAGAAATGTCTTGTGTACTTCAAGGCTGATATGAAGAGAAATAATAATGAAATAATCAATGATACTATTGTACCAACTAGCATCTTAATGAACTTAGGAATCTGGTGACCTTGACTCAAAAAGAATATTGCAGAGTTTGAAAATGAGTTTAAAATGGCAATCAAAAATGATCAGAACTAACATGACGACTTGGGTTTATGAAATTTCCTTTACTAACATGATTGAAACCCTAAATGTCCTTTTACAGGGCACATATTTGTAAAGTCAAATTGATATGAATGGTTAGCTTTGTCGCCTCTTGTCACAAAACTCCTGGGGCCTTTGTTAAGAAGATAAAGCCAAGATCAGCACAAAAAGTGAAGACAGATTTTGAATGTCATTGTGATCACCCTTTCTTTTTATATAAAAGAAAACAGGACCCTAAACATCGAGAATTGATAAGCAATGAGTATTCAACCCTGGACAATCCTTTTGGAGATCCTCCTGCCACAAACTTAGCTGAAAGTGGGATAATCTTCCCTAGAATCCGAGCTACGAATGGGGCACAATGGAGCAGAGCCACTGCTGAGAACCCAACCAATTTCTATGAAGGAGGAGCTGCAAATAGAGGCTACTTTCCTGAGCAAGAACATAGCAATGATAACGTGAGTGGCTGTTTCCAGTGAACTTTAAACATTAATGTGGCTGAAATAAAATGAACATATACTGTATTTTTGAAGTATAAGACGCACCTTTTTCCCTCACAAAAGAGGGTAAAAATCTGGGTGCGTCTTATACACTGAATACAGCATTTTTGGCCTCCTGAAACCCCGCCCCCCTTCACCAAAATGGCTGTGCATAGCCTTTAGAAGGCTTCCAGAGTGCTTCTGGGGGCTGGGGAGGGCAGAAATGAGTAAAAACAGATTGTTTTTTTGCTCGTTTGTGCCTCCCCCCAGATCCCAGACGCAATCTATAAGCCTCCTAAAGACTATGCATGCTCTTTTTTTGGACGAAAAACAGGCCGTTTTTGGGACTTCTGCAGAGTGCAAAAACTTTTTTAAATTTGGCTCTTCAAAATCTTGGTGGGTGGCTTCAATTTTTTTTTTCTCAGACAGGCAGAATTTTCAAAAAGTCTGGTTCCTATCTTTGCAGTGATATGAAAATCTGCATGGTGAGATAACACAGATTCCAACCTTTCCAATAAATGGAAAGTATGTTTATTTTAGAAGATAGCCACTTTGGCCATTCTCCCTGCACGTTCTGTTTGTGTCATGCTTGTGTCCTTGCTCTGTTGAGCTACCACTGACAGGGCAATCCCCAGATTCTGAGCAGTAACTAAAAACCCTCACTTTGGATTTATTTTGTGCTCAGTGACTAGAAAGCATCCTGAAACTTCTCTGAATGCCTGGAACAGGGACACTAGCTGTACCTGGAAATCAACATCCGAGATGTTGATTTCTAAAGTGTGCCAAAATTGTGTGCCCATCCACCTGCGCATGCACAAGCTACCCCCACCTGTGCATGCATGAGAGGAACCCCCCACCGTGCATGCGTGAGTGACCCCCATGCGTGTGGGGGATTTTCACCCTCTCCAGGCTCCGGAGGCTTTCCCAGACTTCTAGTTGGACAGTTGGGCTTGTTTTTCATCCTCTCTAGTCTCCGGAGGTTTTCCTGAAGCTTGGGGAGGGTGAAAATGGCTTCCTCTGGCCCTCCAGAAGACTGAAAATGAGCTGGCTGGTGCACGTGCGCACCAGAGTTGAGGGCTGCTGAGGGCTGCCGGGCCGGCAAATATGGCTTTATGCGCCACCTGTGGCATCCGTGCCATAGGTTTGCCATCATGGTCCTAGATGCTAAATGTCTGATTTCCTTGTACTGCAAATTTTCTGGTTGACTTATTGTATTGCAGAGATGCACAGCCTGAGACCTTTGGCCTGCAGGAGGACTTAGTTCTCATCCCACAAATCTACAAATAGGAATTGTAATTAAACAACGGGGGACTATTTATTGCTAGAATCATTGAATATATAACTTGAAGAAAAAAAAAACCCATGAAGATCCTGTCACAACCATTTGGCTGAGGAATTCTGGGAGTTTGAAGTACACACATGTTAAAACCATCATGCACTGCTCTAGTCCAACCCCCTTGTTAATCATAGGAATCCATGACCACCATAATAGTTTTATTTTAAATTAACCTCATTATTTTAATTGTGATACAACTAAATTAAATCAAAATGTAAATTTTTGTCCAGGGCTGCTTACTTGTTCAATGCGGGTCCTGAAATCAGCTCTGAGTTTTCCTTTTTCTTTGCAAAAATAGGTAACTCTATTAGAATACTTCCTCAGGAGCTATAGCTAGTCTTGACAGGGAATATTTATTCCTGAAATTTAGAGAACCAGCAGCACTGGATTGTGAAATTTGGATGATAAAGTAGTTTTTAAATAACATTGCATATAATTTTGCATAATTCTGTCTAAAATTTATTTGTCTGGAAGAGTCTGATAATTCAGTTTAGTGAATTATTTTCAAAGGACTAAGATATATGATTTTTGGGGGCTGGGGAGTCAAGAGTTTGTAGTAGTAATAATAATTTTAAAAGGCTGGCACATGTTCTCTTACCTAAATTATATTTCCCTTGTTTTATTGTTCATTTCTAAATAATCAGTGGCTAGAAATGCCTTCCAAATACTGAGTCCAGCTGAAGAGCAAGGAAAAATAAGAACGTCTGTCAACATGGGCCGTGCCATGGAATCAACACACAATGCTTCTGAATTCTCCAATCACTTTTCCACTAAGAGAGCAAACATCTCAGAAGGACTTACAGCTATCTATGATATTCGACTCTAGATCTGCTGGTTTGATGGAACTTCAGCTCTACTTCCTGTCTTCCTTTAATGAGTGGGAGGGAAATTGCTGCAACCTTCTAAATTGTCATGGTTTTAGCATGACTTCTATCACCTATGTCCATGTTGGCGAATCTATGGAACAAATGCTGGAAATGGCGCACAGGCCGTCTCACATGGGATGCATGGCCTCACTGGCTCCTTTCCCACATTCCTGTGGCTGCATACGCATTGGCCAGCTGGCTGTTGCACATTCTCCCGAACGGGTAGTGCTGCCTTCAAACAGAGAGCGAACCGGTTCTCTGTTTTTGTTAAAAGAGGTGCCCATGGTGCCTCTTCCAGCAGAAACGGAGCTCGAGTTCCATTTTCTTTGGCAGAGGGTTGCAGGGGGCCGTCACAGCTGAAAACGGAGCTCGGGAGGCCATTTTCTCTGGCAGAGAGCTTGGGTTGCCACAGGTGCCCCAACATGAGTGATGTCGAGCTGGCCATGCCCACCCTTCACACACACACACACACACACACACACACACACACACACACACAAGGTCAAATACAACCCTCAATGAAATAGAGTTTGACACCCCTGTGTTAAATCAACATGGTTTTGAAAAAACTGTTAGTCATATTGTATCCACAAGATGGTGCTCCATCACTCAGCTACAATTCTACAATTCTAGCCTACAGACTAAAACTGTGTTTCCCTGATTTATAAAGTCTCTTACATAGGTGTGTTCGGTTTTGTATGAAATAAATAATTCCTAAGATACAAATACCTAAAAAGATCTTACAATTTCAGCAATCCAATTCTTTAAACTGAATCACGATTTCACTCAGCTTGCTTTATTTAGGGTTGGCTGATATCAATATGGACTATATCAAGGTGTTTGTGCTGGTTTTATTTGATTCATTATACTACTTCAGCTTAATTGGCCTGTGGCTTTTGATCATTTGTGTCATTACAAGGCATCATCATGTCCTCTTTTCACATTTCTTTCTACCTGATTCTGGAATCCTACTGTCTATTACTTTTTGAGGTGCCCATCCATTTGTAAGAGCAGCTGTCAGAGTCTGATCTCTATTTCTAATTCATTCCAGGCAGTGGTGAAATTCAAGGTTTTTTTTACTACTGGTTCTGTGGGCGTGTCTTGGTGGGTCTTGGTGGGCATGGTTTGGTGGGTATGGCAGGGGGAGGATACTGCAAAATCTCCATTCCCTCCCCACTCTGTGGCCAGCCAGAGGTGGCATTTGCCAATTCTCCAAACTACTCGAAATTTACACTACTGGTTCTCCAGAACCTGTCAGAACCTGCTGGATTTCACCCCTGATTCCAGGGCATCATTTAAAGGGAGAAATGAATAGGAGGCATATTTTAAAACTTTTATTAGAAAGAAGTGCTTTATACAATAACATTTCAGTTTCTTTGAAAAGTCCATATGCTCTGTCTCAGGAATAAGGCAAGCTTTTCGGTCAATGGGCATGGTCAGCCACATGCACCTTCACAAAATGACCATCACAGAGAGACACAGAAGGGCACAACTCACTATGGCCACTTCAACATGGCCAACCTGATGCGACCATCTCACCCCAACCAATTTATCGCAGGACAACTTTCAGTGGCCAACTCACCATGGGACAATTCCATATGGGATAACTCAATAAAATAAATGTTATCTGCCACTCTTTCTTTGGCATTGTTTCCATTGTTAAAAATGGAAATAATGTCAAAGAAACAGTGGTGGATAACTTTTAATGTCCCATAGCAAGTTGTCCTGTGGCAAGTTTGCTCAATGACATGGCCACAACAAGATGGCCATGGTGAGATGGCCGCGGCAAGTTGGCCATAGCAAGTTGTCCTAGACCTGAGATGTATATGCTTATTCATAAAGCAACTGCCTCACAGGTTCAGTTTGTGCCAAAAGATCCATTTACCCTATGGCCAATTGGGAAGATTGTTGCAGTGGATCTAGAGATTGTCCTCTTCTAGGGGGAGAATTATTGGATCCAGATTCAGAGGGGCACTCCTGAGTTTCATTCCCCTCTTCCCCCAAGCTTAAGGTGACCAGATTTTCAGATTGGTAAAGAGGGACACCTCTGACCGGGGGGGGGAGGGGGGGCTTGATTAAAAATTTATACGGAGCAACAAAATTTTTCATACAATGCAAAAATAGTATTGTAATATTTTTTTATTTCAACATAACTACAATTTACAAATATAAATTGTAACTGTTGCCAAACATCAAAATTTTGATCATGTGACCATGAGGATGCTGCAACGGTCGCTAAGTGTGAAAATGGTCGCTAAGTGTGAAAAATGGTCATCAGTCACTTTTTTCAATGCCATTGTAACTTTGGACTCTAAGCCCATTATACCATCTTTCTTGCCACAGTTCTTAAGTGAATAACTGCAGCTGATAAGTTAGTAGCATAAGTGAATCTGGTTTCCCCATTTGACTTTGTCAAAAGGTGATTATATGACCTCAGGACACTGAAACCATCATAAATACGAATCTGTTGCCAAACATCAAAATTTTGATCGCATGACCATGAGGATGCTGCAACAGTCGCTAAGTGTGAAAATGGTCGCTAAGTGTGAAAAATAGTCATCAGTCACTTTTTTCAATGCCATTGTAACTTTGGTCACTATACCACCTTTCTTGCCACAGTTCTTAAGTGAATAACTGCAGCTGGTATTTTGTATTTTGGATAGAATCTTTTTTTAAATAGTCTAAGACAATTTAAAAAAAGAATCCACACAGAATAAGTTGAAGTAAAACATTTCAAAGTATTGTACATAGATTTTTTAAAAATGGTTTCACTTCAATTTATTTTGGATAGAATCTTTTTTTAAATAGTCTAAGACAATTTATCTGCTAGCAGGTACATACGTACACACACACACACACACACACACACACGTGTGTGTGTGTGTGTGTGTTTGTTGCATTTGTGCTGATAAATAAATAAAGGGAGACTAGTATAGATCTATTTCAAGCTATTTAGCTCTCATCAGCTAGCCATACCCTTACTGGGATTTGAACCTGTGCTGTATTACATATTAAGCAGTTGTGTTAACCACTAAGCCACAAGGTTCTCCTCCTTTATCAGCTGAGCCAGGGAAATAGGTATGTATTTAGTGTCACAACCCCTGGTATGCCCAAATATGGGAGGAAGCATACTGCTTCCATTTTCTGTCTATCAGCTCATCACAAGAGACCATCATGACAGAAAGCCATTATGCACCACCACGTTCATGTGGAGGACACCAGGCCTGGAACCCACCACTGATATATACACACTTGAGGACTTGGACTAATATCATGTTCTTCAAAGCTGCTTAGGCTTAGTAGCCAGGGGTGGTATTCACTTACTTTCCCTTCTAGTTCGCAAATGTGAGCAGGCATGTCCATGCATGCTCTCGGCTTTCTGTGCATGCACTTTGACCACACGTGCGACTTGCACAGCTTGAAAACGTACCTAAATAGGACAACATAGAGCAGGCCTACCTGTGATTTCCACTACCAGTTCGGGCAAACTGGTCCGAACCAGCTTTATACCACCTCTGTTAGTAGTCCTCTTTAGAAGAGGAAAACTTGAGCCAGCCATCGAAAAACTTCTTCCTGGAGAAAAGAAAATCTGTTCTGCCCCATCCATATTTTACATGAACAAGAGACCTGATCAATTTGGGGGGGGGGGAAAGCTCACATTCTTTTTCTAATTTAATTCAGTCACTCAATAAACTGCTTTTCTTTACTAAGACAGAAAAGGAGGCATAGCTAGAAAATGCAGATAATAAACTTATCATGTCAGACTAAATAATATTTGACAGTTGATGTATATAATACTGAAACATTCACCCATGCACACCCTTCCACCTGTGAACTGTGAATTGCATTTTGTTGTTGTTCAGTCACTAAGTTGTGCCTGTCCCTTCAGGACCCCGTGGACCAGAGCACACCAGGCAACCTAACGCAATCCACTGTCTCCCAGAGTTTGTCCCAATTCATGTCCATTCCATCAATGACACTATCTAACCATCACATGCTCTGCCGTTGCCTTCTCCTTTTGCTTTCCATCTTTCGCAACCTCAGGCTCTTTTCCAAGGACTCCTCTCTTCTCCTTTGATGGCCAAAGTATTTCAGCTTCAGTATCTGTCCTTCCAAAGGACAATCAGGGTTGATTTCCTTTGGGATTGACTGATTTGATCTCTTTGCAGTCCAACAGACTCTCAAGTGTCTCCTCCAGTACCCTAATTCAAAAGCAGAATTGCATTTATTTATTTACTATCTGATAACCCGGCGCTGCCCGGGTATTATTTATAGGGGGGAAATGTCTGGATTAAATGTAATTTCTGATGTTGGATTTTATCCCCTTACCAGAAGGAGCCCCTTTGTGGAGTACTGTGAAGACATTGTCATAGCAACTCTGCGGTACTGAACAGTAGAAGCCACTTTACGGCAGTACAGTAGATGCCATTTTAAGGCACAACAGGCTGTATCTTAACACAGTACCCCCACATTATTTTTTTCCAGAGAGTAAGTCATCTTTGTACCAAGTTTGGTTGAAATTGCTCTAGGCGTTCCAAAGTTATGCTGGAACACACATACACACACACACAAACACACACACACACACACACACACACACAGAGCCATTTATATCTATGTGTTGTGACCCAGCAGGAGCCATTGGAGCTGCCACTAGACTCCGACAGCGAGGGGCCCTATGAATCGGCTCTGGAGGATGTGGAGGACCCTGGACAGGGTTCCGACTCCGAGCAGGGTGCAGAGAGGCTGGTTGGCCACCAGGAGGCACCTGAGACTTGGATCAGTGGGGGGGGAGACAAGGGAGAGTGAGCTGGACGCCAGTAGTGAGATGTTCCTGGATGCACGGCATCGAAGAGCTAATAGGCGTCAGGAACAGTTGTGCAGTTACAGGAGGTAATTGCATTCAGCTGGTGGTCATTAGGCTCCTCTCCAGACTATAAAAAGACTACTTGTGCACACGGCCCTCTTTGCAGAAGTCAACACAGGATCGAATGTCGGAGAACATTGTTAGAAGCGTGGCAGGCTGGATTGCTGCCAAGCCTTATCTGTGTTTATTGCTGCCCAAGCTTGTCTGTGCCAGTTTGCTGCCAAGGACCTGTCTGTCTGTTAATTAAATGCCGTAACTTATCTTTGGCTCAGAGTGTGCTTGGGTGTGGAACGAGAGGTGTCAGAACATGTATGTATGTATGTATGCATATATGTATCTCTGTATGTATGTATGTTTGTTTTTATGCTGCCCATCTCACTGATGCAGTGATTCTGGGCAGCCTTTACTAAAAAAATCTGTTAAAGAAAATCTAGAGCTTCCAGAATCAGTTCCCCAAACTAATGTAGAAGAAAGATGACAGTACTGTTTTCATATATAGATTTGGGATCTGCTCATCATTTTCTTCCCCTTTCTCAAAAGTTACCCTTTACAGGATAAAGACAAATGGCTCTTTTTAAGTACTATCGTTTTGCTGGAATGTGGACAGTTCTTCTGTTTATGCCTCTGGCAGCTGTTCTCAGCCTGCCCCTGAAACCTCCAGAGTATCAGCAATATGCTTATTGGTGATCTTCCATCACTACCAGCGATTAGAAGGACTTGTTCAAATAACTCAAGGGAATCTACATCCGGGCCACACAGACTGTTGCTCATCAGCTATTTCCTGACTCAGTGAAGGGCTTGTATAAAATATTTTCATTAGTTCAAGGATACAGTAATGCAAAACCAGGGACCAGGGCTATTAGGAAGACCAAACTTAATTAAATAGCATTAATTGTGGACTTACGACCACAATTAAGCCCAAAATGTCAGTTGTTGAGTAAGACATTTGTTAAGTGAGGGTGGGGTTTTTTGCGACCTTTCTTGCTACAGTTGTTAAGTGAGTCACTGCAGTTGATAAGTTAGTAACCTGTTGTTGATTTATTGTGAATTAAGCTTCCCCATTGACTTTGCTTATCAGAAGCTTATGCAAAAAAAGTGATCACGTGACCTTGGGACACAGCAATGGTCACAAATATGAAACCAATTGCCAAACATCTGAATTTTGATCACAGGATCATGGGGATGCTGCAAAAGTCGTAACTGTGAAAAACGGTCATAAGTCACTTTTTTAGTGCTGTTGTAACTTTGAATGGTCACTAAATGAACTGTTGTAAGTTGAGGACTGTATTTGCCTTATCGTTTGCAAGAGGTACATTGGCGTGGTGGGGAGGAGGGTGAGGAAGAGGCAGTTTTCCTAACAGAGGCTCAATATTTGTCAAAGGGGTGTGGATCATGGCAGGAAGAAGCATTGGCACCTTTCTTAAAACCAAATATAAATAGAGAAGGCCAGAGTAAAGTAAAATAATATTATTCCATAGACACATGCAAGACAAGGGCACATTGAGTACAAAAACACATGTGCTATTCCTTAAGTCTCTAAAGGGACTGGAGACTAAAACATATAAAGAACAGTTGCAGGAACTAGTCTAGTTTAATGAAAAGAAGGACTAGGAAAGACATGATAGCAGTGTTCCAATATCTCAGGGCCTGATCCAAAGAAGAGGGAGTCAAACTATTCTCCAAAGCACCTGAGGTTAGAACAAGAAGCAATGAATGGAAACTAATCAAGAAGAAAAGCAACCTAGAACTAAGCAGAAATTTCCTGAAAGTTACAACAATTATTCAGTGGAATGGCTTGTCTCTAATGTTGTGAATGCTCCAACACTGGAGTATTTTAAGAAGAGACTGGACAACCATTTATCTAAAATGGTATAGGGTTTCCTGTTTGAACAGGGGGTTGGACTAGAAGACCTCGAAGGTCCCTTTCAACCGTATTATTCTGTCAAAATAACAGGAGTCTGCCAGCCAGGGGTGGGATTTGCGGATTTGCCTAATTGGGCAGATCCTTAAATAGAAGATCTCCACAGCAGCTCACCCCTATATGTATGCACAGCATCAGTTCATTTAGTGACTGTAAGTGACTTATGGCCATTTTTCACACTTACGACCCTGGCAGCATCCTCATGGTCACATGATCAAAATTCAGACACTTGGCAGTGTCTGAATAAGGAAGCCAGCACAACAAGCAAGTGAGGGCATCAGTCTTTATTTTTCTTGCCAAGCAGGGTTATTAAACTGTTCCTGATTATGTTAAGTCAACCGCCTAGCTTAAAGCCACAAATCTATACAAATTCAACCATACCTAGGTGCCTCATAGAGTTTAGACATTTGACTTTAGTGACCAGCGACTCATGAAACTGTGAGTCCTTGTGGTAATAAATGGAGCCTCCAGTGGGTATTCAGAACTACATCATTCCTATGGAAACAGGCAGCTTTCTAGCTCACTTGGCTGAAGAGGGAGGCCCAACGGTTTTCGCTCCATTGTGTTGTGGTGGCGAGACTAAGTTAATCTCTTTACAAGGCTGGGTAAAGGAAGGGGGGGAGTTTAATACAGCTAAACAGAGAAGGGTCTGGGGTAGAACAATTATGGGTCACCTACATTCCCCTCCTACGGGTGGCCTGAACACATAAAAATCAGTACAGTACAATTTGTATATTAATACAAGATTGATTGCAGTTTAAATGCATTCTAATGCTTAAGGAAGTTTAGACGATAAAGCAAAAATATGGTTAAACAGATTACTAGGAGAAAAGGAACAGGGGGAGGATTCCTAGTATGGGATAAAATGTCATGAGTGTGATTTAAGTAACTATTGGAAACAATTACTCTGTTTTAGACAGAATTTCTATATCTATATTATATAACTACATTGTACATCTAGCATATCTCTTGATTTAGACAGAGTGTGATTCAACAACCTAAACACAAAGAGTTGTTTTCTATATCATATTATAACTACAATCCGTCCGTCCACATCCATCCATCCATCCATCCATCCATCTAATATTCTTACCCACATAAGCACAATAAATACAATGTGTATTAGGACTGAGCAAAGTTTTCCTTCAGTTGTTTTGGGAATATGGCTAGCACAATGCAAAGTAGCTGGTTGAGATAGTTCAGCCCAGCCTTGATGTCCATGAGGGTGATACTCTCTTGGATACAGCTTTGATTCCCAAGTGTTGCCTCCAATGCTCTAAATGTGACGCACAAAAGTCGACTATGCTCTCTTTATACAAACCTAATGGACATATGGAGACATCATCTGCAAACTTCCCTTGCATTATTCATAGAAGCTAGAGAGCTGCCCATGTCAACCTTAAGATGTTAGTAGAGATTCTCAGTCATCCAGGTCATGGTTGTCCCAAAGGTGCTTTTTCAGGAGGCAACTTTGCCTTAGCAGAGTGAGAAAAATCCTCAGGGATGATTCACACCCTGGTCAGAACTTCTTTACTCTCCTGCCATTGGGCAGGAGATATAGAAGCACAGCCAGCTGAATGAATAGGCTGAAAAATTGCTTTTATCCATGGGCCATCAGCCTTCTGAACATAACATAACACAATAATTAGGTCTAATATGATAGACTTGCAGAGCCAGCGCAACGTGCAACATGTTTATATCCGTGTAACATAATATTATGTACATGGGAATGTGTGCTAGTTACTACTTATTTGGGTTTAGGGATTTCTTTTTCTTTATTATGTACTAGCTGTACCCGGCCACACATTGCTGGGGCCCAGTCTGGTTAAATGGAAAAGAAAGAAAAGAGAAAGCGCAAGTTTCTAATATGTTTAATTTCACAATGCCTTGTGGGTATACAATATTTTTGTTGTTCCATTGTCTGTGCAGATATAGAAATTGTCTGGTTTGCTGACTCTAAAACATGCAACATATAATTGTCCATGTGAGAAACAATTTTCAATTGCTGGAAAGACGTTGGACGGGCACATTTACCAAAAGCATGCGAAGAAAGAAACATTCCCAGGGTGGTTCCCTCTTGGCAGGGTCATGCCGTTGCCAGCAGCAGCAAGGTTCATGAGTGTCTTGCCCACATGGCGGGCCCTGCCACTCGCTGCACTGGCCACAGCTCCCCCGGCAGAGGCGGGCCCCGCATGGAAGTGAGCCACAGTGGCCCCTGCAAGAGCTATCACGGAGGACGCTCCCGCAGGCCCCAGCCTGGTGCCCTCCAAGGTCCCTGCGATGGGCAGCCTCTGGAATGATGGGCTGGATGGGGCCCCTCCGGACATGGGTGGGGGGGCTCCCACATGGAAGGGAGGCTGGGGGTGTCCCCCATGGGTGTAGTGGAGCAGCAGGTGGGTGCTGCCATTGATCGGGCCTCAGGGCTGCTGGGCTGGGTGAGGCTGGTTGGGGGAGACGGCGCCGGGGCTGTCAGCCTCGTGGAAGTTGTTGAGCATCTCCTTGGAGGAGCTCCGCTTGGGCTCCCCCAAGTCGGTAGCCCGGGAGAACGAGACATCCAGGATCTCTGCAGAGGAGAAGTCCTTGGTGTGAGACTTGTCCAGGTCATTGTAGCTCTCCATGTCTTTGGCGATGCTGTTGTTGGAGCTGAGGCTGGCCGAGATCTGCGCCGGGGTCACGCTTGTGATCTGGAAGCCGCCCTTCTTCTTCAACTGGGCACCCGCCGGACCCCCGACACCTCCTCCTCCCTGCGAGAGTAACGGCAGGCTCTGCGGCGGAGGTGCCCCAGGAGGGCAGGAGGAGACCGAGGCGGAGGTGGAGGCCGGGGGAGGCGGTGTCAGCTGGGCCAGCAGGCTAGGCAGGAAGTCCTCCAAGCCGGTTCCGCTGCTGCTGCCAGCCCTTCAAGGCAGCATTGCGGGCTTCACCATCTTCTTCCTCTCCTGCGCCTCCGCTGCTGAGTCAAGCTGCTGCTGCTGCAACTGCTGCTGCATTGGGGCTGGCAGGAGGAAGGCCCGATAATGCCACCGACATTGATGACGCCTCCCTCAGGCGTCAGCCCAGCCAGGCTGAGGAGGAGAGGAGGAGGAGGCGGCAGCCGCCCCCGACCCCACTTCCCTCAGCGGTGGCAGCCAGAGGATGCATCCGGCGTCCCCTGAGGAGGAGGAAGAGGAGGAAGGAACCACCCCTGGTGACGTGGACGCGAGGCAGCCCCCACCAGCCGCGGCCCCATCCAGAGACACCGTTTCTGCTGCAGCCACCACCTCATGGGGCACCCAGTGGCTCCCCAGCCCTGCTGCGCCTCAGGCTGACACCGCCGCTGCCACCCCGTCAGAGCCGCCTTGGCAAGGCCATAGTTGGCTCGCTATGATGGGGGTGGGTGGAGAGTGCATGCGGCCAGCCGGGCTGAGGAGACGCTCTGCCTCCACCTCCTCTGGAGCTCCACTGGGCTGGGCTGGGCAGGCCGGCTTAAGAGCAGGGGGAGGTGGTCGAGGGACAGCACAGGCACCGCCCTGCAGCAGACAGCAAAGGCCTGGTGGGAGGGGAGGGGAGGGAGGGAAGAGGAGGGAGAGGCCGAAGGGCTTTGGCTCCCCTTGGCGGAAATTGCCGAAGCTCATCGGAGGAGGGGCAGAAAGGGAAAGGGTGTGGCTGCAGCCCAGCCACACATATAAAGGGACCGTCGGGATGAAGCTGGAGAGAGGCCAAACTATTCCAAATATACTATACTCACGAAATGAACGCTATGGTAAACGACACAGCTCAATTCCAATGCAATGTCACACGAAATAATTAAATCAAAATTAAAATAAATCAAAATCTATGAAAATTCAATATAACAATGCAATCGGAAACATTGAAATGGAATCGTGAAATATTTAGTATAGCATGTGTTGCTTTTACGTCCAACAGATGGTGCTGGTTTTCAAAAAAATCATGTTTATCTGTCACAGGTGTGATATCTATATAATATAGGTATATAAAAAGACGCATGTATTCGAATGCAACGTTGTGTCAAAATTTCAAAGCAATTGGTGAAGAAGTTTTGGAGATTTAAGATTGTGAACAAACAAACATTTACATTTTTATTTATATAGATTCTGTGTTTTCAGTGGGGGGGCTGCACCAAGGGAGGCTCATCCAATTTCATTCTACACATGTTGTGCATTGACAATAAAGGTTTGATTTTACTGATTTAATTCTGTAAATTCTGGTTCCTGTAGTCTGCAATGGATGCCTGAGAACACCTACATACTTTTAGCTATACAATTTGGGATGAACACCCTTTGAACGGTGTGGGGGTAGGAATGGATTTCCAAAGGAAAAATTGCAAACTAAAGGAACCAGGAGCACTATTTGGGTGACCCTGAGGACACAGATAAAGTGCTCCAAGTGGTTCAATGCCCCCCTAAAAGGATGCAAATGACCAGCTGTCTGCAAGGACTATAAATCCTTCCATTCCTCACTATCCTGTCAGAACTGAAGAAGCTTCTTGGATAAGAAGCAAAACAACTCCAAAGAAAAAACAAGAAACTCCAGTTGCCTTCTGAAAAAGCACCTTTGGGACTTAACATGTCAGGTAGCTCACAATGCAATACATAAACCGAAAATATAACAAAATCATATTACAGAAAAGCGGAGCCCCCTGAAAATTTTAACCAAGTTGCACCACACATACAGCATGATCTGCTAATAACCTGACCCAGTGCTTGGAGGAAATATAATGTCCTCATGACTAAGCAGGGGTTGGAGCCATCTGGATCTCAGGCAAGGTGTGGTTCCAAAGGGCAGCATCAGAGGGCCCACTTCCACAATGCCACTAGATGGCAGTGTTTCAGAGAAGAGACCCAAAGCATACACAGTTTGTCACATCTGGTGGAATAAGCAGATACCGGTAGAAGGCAGTTTGGTAAATAACCTGGCCCTCTGCCAGTAAGGTCTTCATAGGAGACTACCAGCACCTTGAATTGCACCTGACAACACAGCTTGTGAAGCAGAGGTCTTATCTGATATACCAGATTCTGTCCCAAATTATCTGTAGCTTCCAAATCAGAGGTGGTATTCTGCCAGTTTGCCCCGGTTCGGGCGAACTAGTAATGGCAGCGGCAGGAGGCTCTGCCCACCAACCGAGACATCATCACAGACACTCTGCACATGAGCAAAACAAGCGTGCATGCATGCTCCCAATTCTAAACCGGTAGCGAAGGTAAGAGAAAGTCATCACTGTTCCAAATGTTCTTGAAGGGCAGCTCCATAAACAGAGTATGGCAATAGTTTAATCAGGAGGTGACTTGGGCCTGAGGTTCCCCAAGAAGGGCTTTCCAATGATTTTGATTTGATTTGATTTGTCTTGTATGCCGCCCACTCCCGAAGGACTACGGGCGGCTCACAATAGACAAGGGAAAGGGGGAAAACTAGACAAAGACAACACTTTAAAAACAAAACCACAACATTCACAATTTCCGTGGGGCTGAATATTTCACAGCCCCCCCGGCCAGCTGGAGCAGCCAGGACTTGGTGGCTTTGCGGGAGGCCGGGAAGGTAGTAAGGGTCCGGATCTCGACAGGGAGATCATTCCAGAGGGCTGGAGCTGCAACAGAGAAGGCTCTCCCCCGGGGGGGGGGGCAGCCGACATTGGCTGGCAGATGGAATCCGGAGGAGATCTAACCTGTGAGATCTAATCGGTCTGAGGGAGGTAATCGGCAGGAGGCAGGAAGAAGCAGGAAGAAGCATTGATTCCAGCACTGATACAAGCATTTTATAGCTTGCACGATGAGAAAATAAATGTTAACTACTTGTTACTCACGAAACCACCTACCAACAGATCAGGGATGCTTCTGAAACTGTTGTGTCTAGGCTCTAGATGGCTGCCACCCCAAAACTAGTACCAGGAACTAGCAAAGAGATTTGAAAGATTAAAACAGTTTATTAGTAATTTTTTTACACTTCTTCTAGGGTGTTTATCAATAAACCCCACCTACAGATATACAGCCTTCCTCTATTGCTGAATATCAGAATTACTCTAATATTTCAGAATATTCGAATGCCATGCCTTAAATTTACTGTATAGTTCAAACAAAGCTACAAATTGGCTTTGCAGCTGGAAATTCTGAGCCTTGGAAAAGAAAACACTATGTTTTAATAATGTTACGGTACACATAGTCCTTGGCTTATGACCACAATTGAGCCCAAAATTTCCGTTGCTAAGCAAGGCAGTTGTTACCTGAATTTTGCCCCATTTTATGACCTTTCTTGCCACAGTTGTTAAGTGAAACTGGCTTCCCCATTGACTTTGCTTGTCAGAAGATCACAAAAGATGATTGCATGACTCCGGGACACTGCAACTGTGGTAAATATGAGCCAGTTGCCCAGTGTCCAAATTTTGATCAAGTGACCAGAGGGATGCTACAATGGCCATAATGGTTCAAAACAATCATAAGTCACTTTTTTTCAGTGCCCGTTTTAACTTTGAATAGCAATAACCACTTATATACCACTTCACACTGCTTTACAGCCCCCTCTAAGCAGTTTACAGAGTTAGTGCATTGCCCCCAACAATCTGGGTCGTCAATTTACCCACCTCAGAAGGATGGAAGGCTGAGTCAACCTTGAGCCTGGTGAGATCCAAACTGTCAAACTGCTGGCAGAATTAGCCTGCAGTACTGCATTCTAACCACTCCACATGGGCCCACGGCTCATGATCACTAAAGGAATGGTTGTAAGTCGAGGACTATCTGTCCTCCAGACGTTGTGGAAGTTTTTAAGAAGAGATTGGACAGCCATTTGTCCCCAAATGGTATAAAGCCTCCTGCTTGAGCGGGGAGAGGGGGGGTTGGACTAGAAGACCTCCAAGGTCTCTTCCGACTCCGTTATTTCTGCATTCAGTCCTGCCTTCATTCCCATCCATCCTGACCCCAATTTAAAAAAAAGCCGGGAGAGGCCTCGCGTCAGGGCTGCAAAGAGTTAATCGCTGCTGGACGCCGATTGGCCGGGCTGGGCGGAGATTTACCATTCAGAGCCCGGGCAGCAAGAAAGTTCAGGAGTTTGGGAAGAGAGTCCCAGCCAGAGAGCTGAAGAGTCATCCAGGAAAGGAGGGGAAGGGGGAGGGGGGCAGGTTGAGGAGAAACAAACACAGCCAAAAAAAAAAAAAAAAACCAACAACCAAACCCCCAAACCCCAAAGCGGTCCAGGCGGCAGAGAAGGAGACAGTGGCTGCTTCCAGGGCCTGGGAGATCTGCCCGTTTCAGGCCGTCCCGCAACTTTGGATTCCCTGGAGAGCGACCGGCCAGATTCGCCCGGGACAGAAACTGCCAGACGATGTGAAGAAACAGCCAGTCGCCGATCCTTTCTTGCCTTACTTTCCTCCGGGTGGCTAACTGGCTGGCTTGGACTCGGTGGCCGTAGACAGTAATACTTAGGATCGCGCCCGATCCAGCCGCCCAAGCTCCTGCCGTGCCAGCGGTGGCCTTTGTTAAGGACTCCCGCCGGGCTTCCCCCCCCCCCACAAAGCTTTTTAGTCCCCTCGTCTGCGGCGGCGATCGTCGTCATGGCCCTGGGGAGAGGGTTCCCGCGGTATGCCGCCGCCGCCGCCTGCCTTTGGATCCTCTCCTTTTGCCCCGGCGTTACAGGTGAGTGCAAACCAAAAGGGACTTGGGGAATATATTTTATGTCGCGCCGGGGACGATCGGGGGGTGACAAGGTGTCATAGTTGTGTGAATCTTGCGTGGGGAGGAGTTGTGTCAGACGGCCGCCCAATTCACAGTAAAGGATAACTTTATTTTTGTGAATCTTTAAGCTGCTTTTCGCGGCAGGCAGGACTTGGGGAAGCGGGGAAGAGAAGGAGTTAATGGAAAACAATAAACGTAGCACGTGTAGAACTCCCTGTAAACATACCAGTGTTTCGATTGCAGCAGCAGCAGCAACAGCTCAGAGGTCTGTAAATAGATGGGCGGTTATTCAACATCCCTCCCCCCCCCCATGTATGGTCTGGGTTCCTTCAACTGCACTTGCAGGAGGATGGGACCGGCTGCCAAGACATTTTGGAAGGTGCCGGTTGCTTTGGCTGCAGTGAAGAAGTGGCTAAATGGATTGATTAAAGTTTGCCAGGTCTTTCGGATGATGCCACGTGAAATAAAAGCTGAAGAAACAGAACCTGAATTGGTAGTGGTGCCTGAAGAATGGACACCCCAAGCTTTTAACAGAACAGAATGACAAGAGTTGGAAAGGGACCTTGGAAGTCTTCTACTCAAACCCCCTACTCAGGCAGGAAGCCCTAGATACCTTCTCAGACAAATGGTGGTCCAGTTTCTTTTTAAAAACTTTCACTGTTGGAGCACTCACACAACCTGGAATCCAGCCTTCCACTGATTAATTGTCCTAACTGTCAGGAATTTTCTCCTTGATTAGTTTCCATCAATTGCTTCTTGTCCTGCCTTCAGATGCTTTGGACCTTACTTCTGCAGTATGAGAGAAGGCTCTCTAGTGTTTTGTTTTTCCCCCCCAACTGAGCCAAGCAGAAGTGGGTGTTGTAGGAGTGTATGGACTTGGTTTGCTGATACAGTGTTTTTAAAGTGTTTATAAGGTGGTTAGTGATTTTGAAATAGCTGTAGCTCAGCTTTCCCAGTGTGGCGCCTTGAGAATGCAGCTTTCAAGATGTTCAACATTGTGCCAAGTTGGGCAAGATTTCCATAGATGTATAGGCTGGTGATAATATGCAGGCAGTCCAAAGTTAAGAAGGCTTCTCCTTCATATTCTGTTTATATGTTCTAGAAAGAGGGCAGAGAAGAGCAACCGAGATGTTTAGAGGACAGGAGGCTAAAACATACAGTGAGTGGTTGCAGGAACTGGGCATGGCTAGTCTAGTAAGAGAAGCACCAGGGGGGAGATGATAGCAGTGTTCCAATATTTGAGGGGCTGCTACAGAGAGGAGAGAGTCGTTATTTTCCAAGACACCTGAAGGCCAGACAAGGAATAAATGATGGAAACTTTCTGACAGTGAGAACAATCCAATGGAACAGCTCACCTTTGGAAGTTGTGGGAGCTTCATCGCTGGAGGCTTTCAAGAACAGATTGGACTGCCATTTTTCAGAAATGGTGTAGGGTCTCCTGCTTGGGTGCGGGGTTGGATTAGATGACTTTCAAGGTCCCTTCCAACTCTGTTAATCTGTTAATATCAAGTCCCCAAACATGCTTATTAGCTCTTTTGTATCTTTGAAATAGGCTTGTTACTAGCTTATTCTTTGCTTCCCTCTCTTTACCTTTAAGATGCTTCCACGGAAAGTTAGAAACAAGGTGGTCTTTAAATGCTAGTTCCATTCCTTCCGCAGACGTAGATTACTCAGCAGAGAAAATAACACTAGCAAGTATGGTTGCCCTGTATCACTTCCAGCAGTAGTATTGAATAGCTGGAGATGTAAGAGAGACTGTAATGCAGGGATGTGCAGTCACTGGAGGCAGGGGAGGCGGGGCCTCACCAGTCTCATGAGGAAAAGAAAAGAAATTTTAAAATAATTAAAAAGGCCAAGGTAGTTGCTGCCAGACTCCAAGTCATAGTGACTCTGAGTCTGCTTAGTGCTAACTGTAGGGGGAGGCGAGAGAACTATGGGCCTCCTTTGCATGAGGAATTTTTCGCCTTTTAAGAGTTAAGCAAAGGTTAAAAAGCGAAAAATTCCTTATGCAAATGAGGCCCATAGTTCTCTCGTCTCCTCCTGCAGAGGGCACTTTGTTTAGAGGCTTTATTAAAACGTTTAAGCAGAGTCATCCACGTGGTGACTCTAGCAGAACTATCCTAGGTTGCCTGGCCCTGGCTAGACCAAATCTTGCATTTTTGATGCAGCTGGAAGGTATGTGGGTCAGAGGGAGGGGACAGGGGGGAGGAATTCAAAATTATTTGTAATGTAAGTAATTGTAATTTGTTTTTATTATGTGTGTGTGTGTGTGTGTGTGTGTGTGTTTTACCCACCTCTGCTGGTGCGCGGGCTGGCACATTTATTTTTATTTTCCATTTTTCATTTTTTGGCACGCCATAGAGCGAAACATGTCCTGGTTTGTGGCTGGGAGGCACGCTGGTACTTAAAGTGCATGCTGCCACCCCACTGTATGGCCGGGGCAGCGGCATGCACTTTAAAGTGCATGCTTTCTGGGCCGGCCATTCAGCGAGACATGCTTGATGTGCTCCATCTCGGTGGGCGGAGAGGGCGAGGGAGGACTGGAGGCAACGGGTGGGCGCCGAAGTGAGGCTGCTCAGGCGTTGAGCCAGCCTGGGGGACGAGGGGTGGTCACAGGCTCCAGAAGCTGAGGGGCCTCAGAAAATCTACTTAGCACGGGTACGGGGACAGCAGCAGGAGCTTATGCAGCACAGCAGGTCTCCTAGGACCTCCTAGGTGCCAGCTGCGCTGCTCATTACCATCAGTCGCCCCGTGTTCAGCAAAGTAAGCATGGGGAAGTCCTTTGTAGGTGGCTAAGACTGGCTGCCCGCAAAGGACCTCCCCAGACTTGTATTGATGAGTGCAGGGCGACTGACGGTAGTTTGCGCCGGCTGCGCCCACTCAAACTAGCCTCAAACTAGCCTCAGTCAAACTAGCCTCAGTGTTCAGCAAAGCAAGCCCGGGGAGGTCCTTTGTGGGCGGCCAGTCTCAGCCGCTTGCGCCCGGCACTGTGGCTGAAGTGAAGCCCCAAAGCCCCCACTGCCACCGGAATATCTGCTGCCACCTCCTCCTCCTCCAACAGCACTGCCGGATTTGCCGCCCGACGCTGCGGCTGAGGTGAAGCCGGCAAAGGTCCCACCGGCGCCCCCACCCGTGGCAGCGGCATCTCCCCCTTCACTCGGAGCACCTGAGCTGGACTCCGCATTACCCCTGCCCCCTCCTCCTCCACCGTGCTTTTGAGGAGCCATGAGTCCGCGGGAGGGAGCGGGAGCAGGAAAAAAGGCCGCAGCGCTGGGCAGCATATGTGGTGGTGCTGTTGGAGGAGGAGGAGGAGGCAGCAGCAGTTATTCTGGTGGCGGCGGGGGCTTGTCGGTATCTTCAGCGGCAGCCCTCCCCCCCGGTGAATAAAGCGAAGCGGAGCAGATCCATGCAGATGACATCATCGCAACATGACTGGAGGAGGAATTCTGGGAGTTGAAGTCCACAAATCTTAAAGCTGTGCCGGGGTTTCAGCGGGGCTTTCGCGCTTGCCTCACCGGCCATGAAGCTCACCGCGCGTCACTGCTGTAATGATACCTTCCCCAGTATATTTGAGGCAACAGATCTTTTTCATCTCTCAATTTGAAAAATAAGCTTCAATTACATAATTAGTTTTTAAAAAAAAACAATTTGTGGATTGTGGGATGTTTTAAAATGTCAATTTGCACCCCTGTTGAAGTTATACCCAGCTTTCACTTCTGACAAAAACACTTTTTACTCGCTAGGTTCCCATTGGGTCCAAGCCATGGGACAAACACATCTACCTGTTTAACAAATACAACATGGATCTAAGTTAACAGCTAACTAAACAGTAGAAAGTATTATATTCCATATAACTGTGATGGCGATTCTATGGCACACGTGTCACAGGTGGCACGCAGAGCCATTTATTAAGGCACGCAAGGCATTGCCTTATCAGCTCCAGCGCCAGCTGACTTCAGCCATCATTTTCTACCATTTTTCGGCCTCCAGAGGCTTCCCTGAAGCCTCCAGAGGGAGAAAAACAACCCAGCGCGCAAACTGGAAGTTCAGGAACAGACTTCCGGTTTGCCTGTTGGGCCATTTTTCTCCCTCCTGAGGCTTCAGCAAGGGAGAAAATTGGGAGGTCACTCGCATAGAATTATGGGTGTGGGCATGCCCATGCACGACCCCCCTACGCTCCCCCCACTTTTGGCACGTGATGGCAAAAAGGTTTGCCTTCACTGCCCTATAATATATCTTAGAGCAATCTATACATCGTTTTCACATGGAGTGCATTGTAACTTAGAAGTGATTGCTTGTGACTGTATATGGCAGTTGATCACAAGGATGTCTGTGTGTGTGTGTGTGTGTGTGTGTGTGTGTGTGTGTGTTGCATTGTGCTGATAAATAAATAAAGGGAGACTAGTATAGATCTATTTCAAGCTATTTAGCTCTCATCAGCTAGCCATACGCTTACTGGGATTCAAACCTGGGCTGTTTCTACATGTTAGGCAGTTGTATTAGCCTCTAAGCCACACACTCTCCTTCCTTATCAGCTGAGCCAAGGAAATAATGTTATGTCAAAGCACCTGGTATGCTCAAATATGGAAGGGAGCATACTTTATTGCTGTTCCGATGCATGCTTCAAAAGGGATGCAATTTTCAGGAGAAAATGGTTAGAAAGAAGCAAAGCTAGCAGCGAAGGGGAGGTGTGTTCTTGTCCTGTTTGCGAATGTTGTTTTTAATTGCCTTCCTTCCACCTTTCTTAAAATACGGGCACAACTCGCATTGTAACAGATGATGTACCACTACAATCTGTCACTCTACAGATTTCAATATGTGGAGAAATGCAAACTGGAAGTCTACAACATTATTATTATTTTTATACCATCTTATGAAGATCTACATGGATCTATACACCTGTTTTTGCAACATTTGAAAGTGGTTTGCTTCTCTTCTAGGGCTGAGAGAGATAGTGACTGGCTCAAAATCACCCTGCTGGTTTCAATATTTTTAAGGTTTTGAGATCTACAAACTTAATTTTATGAGGAAGTGTCTGAAGAAAATATATAGTGATTGGGAGAAAGACGCAGGAATGAAGTCGCCTTCTCAAGATGAAAGGTGTGGTGATAAAAGTAAAGATTCCCCTCGCACTTATGTGCTAGTCGTTTCTGACTAGGGGCGTGTGTGCTCATCTCCCTTTCAAAGCCGAAGAACCAGCACTGTCCAAAGACATCTCCATGATCATGTAGCCGGCATGACTAAACATCAAAGGCGCACGGAACGCTGTTACCTTCCCACCAAAGCTAGTTCCTATTTTTCTACTTGCATTTTCACATGCTTTCGAACTGCTAGGTTGGCAGAAGCTGGGACAAGTAACAGGAGCTCACTCTGTTACGCAGTGCTAGGGATTTGAACTGCCGACCTTTCTGATCGACAAGCTCAGCGTCTTAGCCACTGAGTTCACCTTTGACTCAGTGGCTTTGGTGTGGTTATATCTAGTGCTAAATTTGTGTTTGCCACGTTTCACTCAGGATTGGGCTTGAATATTTTATTGAAGAATAGAAGTAGGAATAAATATAGTTGACAGAGAAGGGCTGCTTGGTAGGAAAACACATTGCATATTGCACTGGAATAATTCTTCAACTATTCTGTGAAGAGGTTTTGCAACAGGAAATAGGCTATCATGCTTTCCTTGGTTAAGTTCCTTGAATGATCTAGCTGGCTTCCATTTATAGAAGCAGTAAATCTTCCCATAGACGGTCATATCTTTGCACTCCTTTAAAAGGATCAGATCTCTCCCTACACATAGCATTTTTAGCATTAAGAAAACTCCTCTTGAAGCAACTTCTCTTTAAAACTTGAGGTAGCACAGAGTTGGTCTTTAAACACGGCTTTTTTTGCCAAGACTTCAGGCCTCCAGGAAAACTACATAGATACAAGGCTGCTTTCTTGCTGATACGTTGCTTGATCCTAACCTGGATCATGACATACTTTTCCACTATAAATATTGCTTCTTCAAGAGATCATATTTTTAAAGTTCTCAGAATCTCTGTTTGATACATGCCAGATGGCAGCTCTTTTTACTTCTACCCAGAACTATATTTATCAATTATCAATGTCCTAAAGCAGGAGCCCCCAACCTGTGGGATGTGGCCCACTCACTAATAAGCTGTGAGGGGTTTGCAACTGGACCACAGAAATGTCTGACAAGTATGTGTGCATGCATGCGCATCCTTGCTTGTGCAAGCAACTGGTGAATGTATGCATGCTCATTTAAGTTCTGTTCCTCTCCCCCCCCCAGTCCACAAACTTGGAAATGTTGGGGACTTCTGTCCTGATATGCTGCTGATGGTTCGGTTGTTTATTATTTGACACAATACAAGTTAGTTAAAAAGTTACATGGTGGCGCAATGGTTAGAGTACAGTACTGCAGCCTATTTCTGCTGACTGCCAGCCACCTGCATTTTGGCAGTTCGATTCTCACTGGCTCATGGTTGACTCAGCCTTCCATCCTTCCGAGGTGGGTAAAATGAGGACCCAAATTGCTGGGGGAAATATGCTGACTCTATAAACTGCTTAGAGAGGGCTGTAAAAGCACTGTAAAGTGGTATATTAGGTGCTATTGCTATTGCTACAAAGATCACATTTATCCTTGCTGACTCTGGCATCATTTAATGTCTTCTCAACTATGTGGGCATCTCCTTGGTGTTAGAAAATCCTTTACGGACAGATCATATCAAAACTGTAACTTAGCGACAGAACATCCGCTTTGCCTCAGAAGTTCTTGTGTTCAAGCCCCACCACTTCACAGTAAAAGTGAAGACAATTCCTGCCTGCAGTTATGCAAAACTGTCATAGATCGGTCTACGTAATATTGAGCTAAGATCTAACTCATGGGTATTGTGGATTCTCATTTCTGTTTTACAAGGGATATGCAAAATGTTTCCATTTGAACTCTTTGGAGTTCAAAACATTTTGAAGCCTCCCATTTTCAGTGTGAAATTCTTCCAGAAGATACAAAATAACTCAAACTCAAAACCAGGAAGTTTTGCACATGTTTGTGTTCAAAATGCCTTTGCATTCAGGTATTCAGCAGGTTCTGACCAATTCTGGAGAACTGGTAGCGGAAATTTTGAATAGTTCGGAGAACCGGTAAATATGACCTCTGACTGGCCCCGCCCCCATCTATTCTCTGCCTCCCAAGTCCCAGCTGATAGGGAGGGAATGGGGATTTTGCAGTAACCTTCCCCTGCCATGCCCACCAAGCCACGCCTACCAAGCCACGCCTACAGAATCAGTAGTAAAAAATGTTTGAATCCCACCCCTGCTTTGCACCCTTTTATGTTACTATTAAATTAAAACTCTCTTCCCACCTCATTTGTGTATATGCACAAATCTGATCTAGAGCCTGATCTATATTTCAGAAAAGCAGCTCAGAGATTCCCTGTCCATAGTTATCCAAAGACAGAATATACTAATTCTCACACATTGTGGTACCTATTTTTTTAAGGCCCATAATTGGAAGTTGATGGCTGAGGTGGTAAGTCTTAATATTCTTTTTCCTGCTTTACAAGGGGATTTGATTTGGTTATTTTTCTAGTAGGAAAAAAAATCCTTCGGTACTTTAGTTGATAACAGCTGCTGGTGTAATTCAGCATTCCTGCACTTTTAAGCTTCATACATCTTTTCTTGAAGCACCATGAAATTGAAAAATGTCCAACTCTGGAATGTAGCATGGTATGAAGCATGTAGCTTGGTTTGGAGTTGTTTTCTAACTTTATGTGGAAGCAGAACTGGTCTGAGGCTAGAAGAATAAGATTGGAAAGGCATATCATGTCCTTTAATTCCTTGTCTTAGTTACAAAGGAAAAAGCGATTCCTTGTGGTTATGATGAAGTTCTTGAACATGTGTGGGCAAATGCTCATTCAAGGCTCAAATAGAATTCCGGCTGAGTTAAGCCTGCCAGCCCCATTCTAGGCTTGTTTGTGAAAAAAATAAATTCAAGGGACAACCAGGAAAATGCTCCTCTCACATCTATGGTAAATAATAATGCAGTGGGATTCTGTGAACTGGTAAATGAATCTAGCATAGACTGCTGCAATTGAGATGTTTACTACTGCATTAAAAAATACTGGAGAAGCTGCGATGAAAGGATAAGAATGTCCTTATCATAGAAACTTGTGTTAACTTTGCAAAATGCACTCCCTAAATATTCTTATTGTGATGATCGTGCACTTTTAAAAGCAGAAATAGATCTGAATGCTCTTAGCTGTTTTGTTGATTTCCTTCTTATAATTACAATTTAAGAAGCAGTGTTAACAAACTATCTTCTAAATTAAGCAGCCTGTGACGAAGAATTGAAAAACTGCAGAACCCAGTGAAAACCTTCCAGACATTGTTATAACAAGCACTGAATCCAAGACATCTGGAAGTAAAATACAAGCAAAACTTGGGCAGTTAATTTATTTCTGAGTGATGAAATCAAGTCAGGGTATAAACTGACATGCTATTGTAAACTTAATATTTCAATTATTTCAATATTCCCCAGAATGCTATTAACTGAATGATACTGTGCAGTCTATTAACACATTAAGTACTAGATCACAAATCACTGCCTGAAATTTGATTCAGAAGCTGAACATTTGACATATGCCATTACTTGATCAAAAATCTATCCAAATAACCATCCATGTAATTATTCATTCTTCGTGAAAACAAACTAATTGATGAATGTGACTTTCTATTTCTTGTCCTTCATCTACTTCACCTTCTAGCTTTCAAATCTACCATGTTCTAATCATCCTCCATAACTGCTAGTTATAAGAATTGATACTGGATTTGCCCCCACATCATAGTTCATCTTAAATCTGAATTTGTGGAATTCAGAATTCTATCAAAAGGCTTTCTGGGAATTCTATAAGTAACAAATTTGTTAAATAATTTTTCGTGTAACAAAAATAATAAATGAATTAAATTCTGGGAGTTTACATTATGATAGTCATGATGGTATAGATAAAGGGCATAATTGTCTGCCTTTAAATGCAGGACAAGAGTGGGAAAAGTGTGGAATGCTGTTTTCATAATCTTTATTTTGAAAAAAATATTTTATTCTCATTACGTAGTACTACCTTATTTTTTCGGTATTATTATTTGAAGAAATAATTCACATGTTAGCATTGCATATAAAATAAAAATGATAAAATGAGAGAAAGATGGATTTAGGCAGAGAGATGTTTGACCTGTTTTGTATACAGCATAGAAAATCACGCATGTTTTGCATTTAAGTGTATGTGACCTCTTTAAGAGTTGACACCAATGTGATGGCAGGTAATCAATATTTCACGTTTTATTTTAACCTTTTACTGCTAAGGTTGACATAGCAAAAATTATCCTAGAGTTTCCCATCATGTTCCACAAACCACATGACATTTGCTTATTGACTTTATTGATTTTCAAATTTTGTGGCCACCTTGACAACCCCTGTTGGCTTACAGATTTAAAAGAACGCAACTGTCTACATACAAGAACCAAAGGGCACTTATGAGCCAACCATAACAAAAAAAAAATACTCACCATCACCCTATCCTCAATGCTTGGGGAGATACTCAGGTTTTGAACTATTTCTTGAATTATGTAAAGATAGGAGTTATAAAAATCTTAGGGGAAGGGGGTAATATTGTTCCAGAGATAAGATGCTATGATAAAGTAAGTGCATTTTCTGGATCCTTCAAGATGACGTTCTTTAATTCAGAGGTCTTCAAACTTGGCAACTTTAAGTCTTGTGGACTTCAACTGCCAAAATTCTCCAGCCAGCTCTGGCAGTTGAAGTCCATAAGTCTTAAAGTTGCCAAGTTTTGGGACCCCTGCTTTAATTGATGGTACCCAGAGTTCAATCTGTCCTTCTTGATGGTATTGGATGGCTTGAAACTGTGGAGGATAACACAGACTTCATTGCTACGTAACATTTAGCTTGGATTTTGAAAACTGATTTGTTGAACAATGGCGTCATTTGCTTATGACAGTAACCCAACCTAGAGTAGGGAAAGAAATTCCCATAACATCGTCCAACAAGATGGAAGAACATTCTCTGGGAAAATTGTGAGACAGAACAGAAGAAAGAAATGGTCAGCATTGAGCAAAATAAAGAAGGCCAAAGAAGGAAGAATCTGTGCAGGCTAAGATAGCTTGAAAGCTACTACTTGAAATATTTGGCCCAAGTTAGTTGATTGCCTAAAATGTTTTTTTAAAATTGATGTCTGGAATTTTGTCCTCTGAAAATCTATTCTGCCTTCTCTGTAGATTCATATATTCTTCATCACATCTCCTAAATTCCAAAGTCAGCAGGTGATTAATTTTTTTCTTATCGCTTTAACACTTGTCTGGTTTACAAAAAGAAAACAGAACTGCTTGCTTCTTTCTTCCCACAGCTGCCATCAAAATGGAGCGCCCTATCAATAGAAAAGTAGGCATATATGATTTCTATCACACCTTCCTCTCTTTTTTCTCCCATCCAAAAACCTCTGTAGACCCATCTCTATAATCAAGTCAATGCATAGCTTTAAAAAAAATCCTCTTTTAGGTAAGTGTTTCCCAATGGTGTCAACTTTAAGACATATGGACTTCAACTACCAAAATTCTGCAAATTGAAGTCCACGCATCTTAGATGATTTAGAGAATTTAGCGTTCCACAGGTTGAACATGTCTTTAAGCACTCTATGGAGATTCTCAGCCACCCAGGTCATGATTGTCTTAAAGGTGCTTTTTCAAAAGGCAATTTGACTTTCTTCCTTTATTTTATTTGAAGACATTTTGCTTCTAATCCAAAAAGCTTCATCGATTCTGGCAGGATGATGGAGGATGACAGGAGTCTTCCATGTCCTCCCACTATCCTGCCAGAACCGATGAAGCTTCTTGGATGAGAAGCGAAATGTCTTCAAATAAAAACAAAAAAGAAAGTCCAGTTGCCTTTAAACGGTGTTTCCCAACCTTGCCAATTTTAAGTTGTATGGACCTGCAATTTCCAGAATTTTGGTAGCTGAAATCCACACGTCTTAAAGTTGACAATTTTCAAAACCATTTGATACAAAACTGCTGCTGGGGGAGCAGATTGTTATTTTTTCAAGTCTGTGGTGTGTGGGGTGTGGAATTTTCAATTCTCAAAGTGAATGATTCATCCAGACAACACCCATCTTTTGCATTTTGAAAAATCATCATAGGCTGCACAAGAACAGCAACACAAAAGTGTTATGAAGAGAAATTGAAATTCCTACCCAGATGAAATTGCAAATCTGTTTGAGCCACATCTAACCTGCCATTCAGTGTTACCCTTTCTTTTTTGCTCTTACTTATGGTTGCTGATGAGAAATTTTGGAGCCAAATCGGTTAATGCTTCTGTTGATCTTTTAAGAAGGATTTAATGGGATCGCCTCTAGTGTATGCAGTTATTACACTGACACTTTGGTATGAGAGAAAAGAAATCCGTTTGTAATCCAGCCTCAGGTCATTTTCTCTTTAGACTGCATAGCATGAATGCAGAGTCATTCCTTTGATTCCTTTACAGTAATGCGAATTCAGTGAGAACTGTAGCTCCCTTCCCATAATGCCTTTTTCCTTTTCTGCAATCATCATTGTTATAACTAGGCAATTTAAAGCAAGTTAATCCCTTTTTTATTCTCTGTTTGCTTTCCTATGTGGTCCAGTTTTATGCAATGGTTAAGATACCAGGTGAGAAACCATAAGACTCTGAGCTCTGGTACCACCTGTGGGAAGCCCACCCTGTCCCCCATCCCCCAGAAGAATGAAATATTTTGGGAAATATTTAAAAAGACAGAATATTATTTCCCTAAAGGAGAAATGGAGAAACATATTTTTAGAGGCAGAAAGCACCCCCCAGTCTTTCTTTATAGTCCGCAGCAGATGCCAGCACTTAAGGAGATAAAGAGCTTATTGAAAGAGGAAACCAACTAAATAAATGGCTTTATTCATAAGCAAAGCAAACATTGCAGGCAGAAATCTATTCAAGGCAAGATATTTCAAAACTTTTGCAGCACAACTAACAAAGGCAGAAGGGTAGGATTAGAAAACAACCCCTCACCCAAGATCCAACACAGGACAAAAGCCATTAGCCACAATAGGAATTTCCCAACACCCTTTCAGAACACAAGACCCTTCACCACCCCCAGAACAGCTGAAACTTCAAAAGTCACAGAAACCTATAAAGATCCATCCACTCTTTCAACCATTTGGTCAGCTGACCCAGAACCACAAACCCTGGTGGTTCTGTTCACCAATAAATGGACCTTCTGTCCAGTCAGCCTCCAGCCTCCATGTTGTTTCTAGCATCTTTCTCCCAGCTTGGAACTAAACGAGATGGATTTTTCTTCCAGCGTACCTGGGGCACAAAGCCAGTCAGATGACCTTGAGCTTTCTCAGTTGTTGGAAAACAGGCAAGGGCAAGCCACTTCCAAAATCTTGCAAAGAAAACTACAGGGACTTGTCCAGGAAGCTACCAGAAGTCAACACTAACACAAAGATATCAAATATGTATATGTACTTGTATATATCCAGAGTCTAGCTAGGAAGTGTCAAGATCTGTAATGGTAATAGCTCACTGCTGTGAGAGGGGGGGGGAGAGGGAGAGAGAGAATGAGAGAGAGGGAAAGAGAGAGGGAGAGAGAGAGAGAGAGAGAGAGAGAGAGAGAGAGAGAGAGCGAGCTTGGAGCTTGATTCATATCTCAGTTTTCAATGTGCCGTTATGTCAGAACCATGTATTCCATAACTCAAATGGAAATAATAGAATTTTACAAGTTTCAGCTATTGATGGATATGAATTCTCCTTGGTTTTAGCTGCAATGGTTAAAGCCAGTGGTGGGATAGAACTGGTTTGCACTGGTCCATTTAATTGTTAAATTACCCCCACCCCACCCACCCCCGCTATCAAAATGGATCCTGGGCACTGCACCGCAATGGAGAAAAGGGCAACGGAGCGGCCGGTGTGAGGGAAGGAGAAGGCCACTTTCCCTCTCCCTGTTCCTCCTCCTTCCCTTGTGTCTGGCCGCTACGTTTTCTGTTTCTCTATTGCAGTGCAGTGACCAGGATCCACTTGGTAATTTAACAACCGGTTCCCCCCGGGTCAGGTTGGCCATCATGGGAGGCTTGTCCTGCATGTGCAGTGAAACTGGAGGATGGAGATGGGCCACGCCTCCCATGACAGCCAACCTGACGCTGGGCGAACCAGTTGTTAAATTACTTGAATCCTACCACTGATTAAAGCTACTAGTTTAAATCTATATATTGCATGTCAAAGGACTAATTTAGGAGCCTCCAGCTCAGAAGGAAGAATAACCAAGAAGACAATATAACAAAGATGAATAAGGCATAATTGACCAGTAACCTCAAATTCAGAAAATGCTCTAAACAGCAGTATTTGTTTCATTAATTTTGCACAGAGAATAATAAAAGGGCAATGACTGTGTATATATAATACAATGTTTCTTACTAGAATCTAGTGTGTTGCCCTGTGAATATGATGGATTTATTTTAAGTATAAAAAGATTGCACAATAACTTGGAATGGCTACATTGTGTCTTAAAACCCAGACGTTTGAAAGGCTGCTTCTCCTTTATCAGTCTGCCAAGGCTTCAGCCCAGAGATAGACTTCCTTTTAGGGTTTAGGAATACATTTGGAATATTATTAAGGATTTGATGGCTGACCAAATCACTGCAATTTGATTGTATCTTTGCACAAATTGGGTGTCTTGCTAGATAGACATAATTAATTAAAAATTCAATTTGTCAGAAGGTGAACCAGCATCAGAAGTGGATTCCGGCAATCACTACTGCCGGTTCGCTGGTTGCTATGTGGCACGTGCATGCACAGTACAATAAAAATTGTTTTGCACATGCGCAGAAGCCAAAAAGAAAATGGTGGCGCCTATGGCACCACCCAGAGAACCGGTTCGAGGGTGTGGCAGTCTGGGTCACTGCTGGTTCCAGCAACCCAGGCCGCCACACTACTACCGGTTCGGTTGAACCGGTACAAACTGGTAGGAACCCACCACTGACTAGCATGTTCTCTATGAACACAATGGAGTATTTGAAGAGCCCAAAGAAATAGCTATAAATAAATAAACAAATAAATGTAATTTGCTACATACAGCTTGCTGTTTTGCACCTGGTATTAAAAAATATCTCTTTAAGCAGTCAACTTGGTAGGCCCCATAGGAGTTAGCTAGCTAAGAATATTTGAGTGACTGCATCTTTCTTTTGTCCATCCCTGCTTGAAGTATATAATGAAATGCCTTCCTGGTTACAGTCCTCAGACTTTGAAATGTCCTGCCTAAGGAGCTCAAGCTTATCTTTGTCCTTATTCTTTATTTTATAGGCATTGTTATTCAGATAGTGGATAAAAAAGGCCATTACATGCTATTTAACTTGTAAAATACAGGTAGTCCTTGACTTACAACAGTTCATTTAGTGACCAAAGTTACAACGGTACTGAAAAAAGTGACTTTTGACCATTTTTCACACTTATGACCATTGCAGCATCCCCATAGTCAGGTGATTTATATTTGAATACTTGACATCTGATTCACATTTATGACGGTGGTAGCATCCTGAGGTCAGACACCTGGCAACTGACTCCTATTTACGACAATTGCTATGACCCAGCGTCATGTGTTTACCTTTTGCGACCTTCTCACAAAGTCAATGGCGAAGCTTCATTGACTTCACAGCCCTGTTAACTAAATGTTAACTGCAGTGTTTCACTTGACAACAAGGTTGTACAATGGGGCAAAACTCACTTAACAAAGGTTTCATTTAGCAACATAAATTTTGGGCTAATTGTGGTTGTAAATCAAGCACTATCTGTAATATATATTTAATGTTTCCATTCACGTATCTTTTATTTTTTCTTATTATTGCTGTTATTTAGCCACCTTTGAACTTTGGAGAAGATAAATTTATCTCCTCTGTTGCGAAGTAAAACTTGTACGTGATGTTGATAGGTTACTTTTGTTCCAGGGCAGGAGCATTTAAAATCTCCATATATTTTTTTCTTGGGCTTTCTTTCAGTTTTTCTTTGTTTTCTTTAAAGGTCTCAGTGTTTGTTCAAGCGGCAATGCTACCTCCTGTGAAGAATGCTTGCTCATTCATCCCAAGTGTGCTTGGTGCTTTAAAGAGGTATGTTCCCCTTTCTTTCTCCCCAACAAAGTAAATTGCATCCTGGGTATTTCTAACCTCAGATTTCCCCCCTGCCCCCGCCAAGTTTTCACCCTTAAAGAAAAACATCGTAGGGTAGATACATCTTGTTCCTTAAGCTAAGATGCCTGACTTTTTAAATGTTATTTTGGCTCTGGCTTGGCTCATTTGGCCGCGGAGAGGTCTGTGGCATACGTGCCATAAATTTGACATTACCAGCCTAGGAGAATATTGGCTTTCTCCAAATCTTTGGCTTGGAGCCCCCTTGTAAGCAGCTAATGTTTAAGACAAGTGAGCCACTGGTGTGGGGACATCTAAAAGGCAAAAAATATTGGTGAGGATACAGTCATATTAAAATGAATTTATATTATTTTCTTGGCACAGAAAATGCAAGTGTTTTGAATAGCCCTGCCAACACAAATATTTATACAGAGATTGTTGTGGCCGCTCTTTTGGGAAAATCATCAGTAGTTCATGGTGAAGCATAGTCAAATCAGTTGTGAAGACTTTTCAAACTTGACTAGAGGTTAAAGGGCTGTTTTATATGAAATAATTCCTGAAGCCTACAGTAGTTTTTCATTTAAACATCCTCTTTGAATGATGCCACTGCCAATAACAGCAAGGCTTTTGAGCTAGGCTGGAAAAGTTGACTATCTTATACTAGCTATGAACAGTTGTAGGAGACATTCTAAATGTCTTCACCTCATTTTAACTCAAGTATTCATTATGCAGAGGAAAAATTAAGATACTGTATCCCACAAAATTATATACTTTTATTCATAAAAATGTCTCATGAAGTTTGGATTTTTGTGGAATAAAGTTTGGGTTTTAAAAAGCGCATCTAGCATCCAAGTTTCTAGGATACAATTTCCACAAGTTGCTGAATGGAAATATCTAACCCAGGGGCAGAGTTCTGCATCAATTAATCTTCCTTTCATTTGTAGCAAAGAAAAACTTTCTGGATAATGGGTTTTTGTTTTTCTCTGCTTTCCAAAAAGTTTCATTTGAAATGGTGCCATCAGAATACATGACTTTATGAAGATGTAAGAGACTCATAGTCTAATCACCTTTTGGCATGTTTATGATTTTCTGAATATGTTTCAAAAGCTAGATGCTTAATAATACAGGTAGTTCTCGATTTACAACAGTTCATTTAGTAACCATCTGAAGTTACAACGGTACTGAAAAAAGTGACTTAGGGCCATTTTTCACACATATGACCATTACAACATCCCCATGATCACGTGATTTACATTCAGATGCTTGACACCTGATTCACATTTATGACGGTTGTGGTGTCCTGAGGTCATGTGATCACCTTTTGCGAACTTCTCACAAGCAAAGTCAATGGGGAAGCCAGATTCACTTAATAACTGTGTGACTAATTTAACAACTGCAGTGATTCACTTAACAAATGTGGCAAGAAAAATCGAAAATGGGGCAAAATTCACTTAACAAATTTCTCACTTAGGAACATAAATTTTGGGCTCAATTGTGGTCGTAAGTTGAGGACTACCTCTACTGCACATGCAGAGATTCTTACGCTCTTTAATCTACAATTCAGAAGGAATACTTTTTGGGGAGAAAGGAAAAAGAAGAAATTTTAGGTATTCCTATTCAAGAACAGTTACCAATATAGTTAGACAATTATGTTATATGATTTTACCAATTTACCAGTTACCAATATAATTATACCTATATAATTTTGATCTAATGATAGAACTTTTTTAAAAACCAGTTCTAACAAAGGCTAATGAGCTTATGAAGCTTAGGCTCTAACAGGTTATACCAGTATTTCATGAAATAATTAGATGGTATTTTGATGAAAAACATACTTCATCTGAGATCCTTGGTTCTGGAGGCCTTTTTAGAAAAAAAAGAGATGAAAGCTTCCCTTATATTTCTGATTTCAGAGAAAAAACAGATGTGGTATATGGCAATGCCATGCTTTGGTGATATGCATCCCTTGAGGCTAAGATGTGAAAAAAGGAATGACATTCCAAGAAAAATGATTAAAGTAAATAAGTAATTTTAGAGCTGAATATTTTTATTACAAAATGATGAGTTTAAATCAGAAAATTCAAGAGCGGAGATTATAGCAGTGCTTATTGTGTTTTAAAAAATTGTGCTGGAAGAGGTGGAAAGGAGTACTCAGTGTCTGATGGGTGCCCTGTCTCTCTTTGTAATTTATAGATAGATGGAAAAATCAATAGACAATGTACACTTCTAGCTCATATTATGGATTAGCTAAATTTGGTAGAGCTATTTTACTTTCGTGGGTCTTCAGATTGCGAAATATTCTGCCTCTTCTGATATGAATAAAGTTAAAAATGCTTTGTTATTGAGCTGCTTAAAGTTTAAAATCAAAAAGAGATGTGCAACGACCTTCAAAACTCTACCAAATCTGTATCTCCAGGGTCTACAGGAAAATAAAGATGAGGAATTGTATCTGTGGATGTTTCTCTTAACTACCCTTTCCTAAACTGGCAAAACAGAGATATGTTGAAATTGCAGTGGGAAATTTTCAGGCAGCCTGATATTTATTTTTCTTAATTAAAACATATAGCGATGTGTACTTTTTCAAGGCTGAACTGGGCTCTAGAGAAGGCATTGCATGAAAGAATGTTGCACAATGACTCAGTTACCTGTTTATCTGTATTTTTAGACTACCAGACATCAAATGTTCCCAGGCAGTGCATTATATAGAAAACATAAAACAATACCCAAGGACACTAACATGAAAATAAGATAGCTAAATAAAATGCAGTTAGCACAAAAAAACAATAAGCAGCCAGAGCTAAGCAAGAGTGACCATCAGTCACAAATTCTACCTGCTGTCTGTGAAGCATGAATCTAGGATAACCCCAATCCCCGCCCATTCAGGGGAAACGACACTTCATCCAATAGTAGCACCTGATCAGAAAGAGTGCCATTCTGCAGAAAAAGGGCATTTCATCTGGCTATGGTTCATCTTCGGATGGTTCATTCTCTCCGTGCCTCAGCAAAACACCAAACCAAGAGCATCATTCAACAGCAGGGGTATCAAACTTGATTTCATTGAGGGCCGCATCAGGGTTGTGTTTGACCTTGGGGGCCCCGGGGGAGGGAGGCATGGCCAGCTTGATATCACCCATGTCAAGGGCACCTATGGTGGTCAATAAAATGAGGACCCAGATTGTTGGGGACAATATACTGACTTTGTAAACCACTTAGAGGGTGCTGTAAAGCACTATGAAGCAGTATATAAGTCTAAGTCAGAGGTGGGTTTCTACCTATTCGGTCCGGTTCAGCCGAATAGGTACTAACTCAGGTGGACACAGTTCTATGATCGGCGGCACCATCTTGATTTTCTGTTCTGCACATGTGCAGAACAATCTTCATATAAAAATATAATTTTTATTTGTTTTTTAATGTGCGCATGCTCAGATCATTTAAAATGAAAATGCGCATTCACATGGAGCACATTTTTTTTTACAACCGAACTGGTAGTAATGGCAGCCGGAACCCACCCCTGATCTAAGTGCTATTGCCGTTGCAATCCCCAACCAAGCTAATCACTGCATTTCATGCCAATCTGTAGGATGGTTCTAAGCCATGAACATGGAATACATTGAAAAGTTTCCTGATATGATCCCTTTGTAAAATAGTCACACTGAAATTATACAAGAGAGAAATGACTTTCTTGCTAATTCTCTTTTGCATCAGGATAGTTCTCGGGCAGACTGATGTACGCTTTCTCCATTCTTCTCTTCTCTTACAGGAATTTGACAACAAAAAAATCATCACTTCGAGGTGTGACTTTATTGAGAATCTCATTGCCAATGGTTGTGCAGGACATTTTGAGAGTACAAAAAGCAGTGTTAATATAGTTAAAAACCTTCCACTGAGCAGTAAGAGCTCTAGTGGGACTAATCCAGATGTGATCCAAATAATGCCTCAAAAGATCTCTCTGAATCTGCGGCCTGGTGAGTGTCACTGAGTGTTTCTCATCCTTTAGTTTAATTTAGACTAGGAGTTAATGTTCAGCAACATTTGGAAGCCCAGGTTCTCCACTCTTTTGAGACGAGGGAAGAACGCTGGACAGTTTGGCATTAAGGGAGCAAGTTGTGCCTTGTGTGTGCTCCTCATTCTTCTTCTATTTACATAATCTAGTGCTGGTAGCACAGTTTGTGTTTGAATTCTGAAGCCTGCAATGAAGGATTCTCAGTGAAGATCCAGTTGGTGCCCCACAACTGTGAGATGCTGCAAAATTGCCATAAATACAGCCATGTTGCTCAGTGCTCAAAGTTTGGTCATGTGACTGTGGGGTGCTGTGTGACCATCAGAACTTCAAATCTGCTTTGTATATAATCCCAAGGTGGATCCATGGTAACTTTGAATGGTTGCTAAATGACCAGTCATAAGTTAAATACTTGTAGTGGCTTTCTAACCATTATGGAGCAAATTGATAATATTTCATAGCTAAAAAGATGAGATCCAAGTTAGGCCAACTAATTTAAGTTTCTTGTAAGCCATTGTAAAGATAGAGTTGTCTTGATAAATTTTCTCACTCCTAGCTTATTTTCTGGCAGACCACCAGTAGACAGCATAAAAATCATAGTAATAAATAACTAAATAAATGAATAGACTATGATGATACAACTGTTTTACAGAGTTATCAAATTTGCTTTTTGAACTTTGAATATGTGAGATCAAAATTTGAAGAAACCTAAAGTTCGTAACTGACTCACTTCCAGAAATTTGAATTCCCACCCTCCAATCTTGAGAAATATCTTCCCCTTCCCTGTACTGCTCGAAACAACAAACATGTTTTGATTGTTTTGCCATTATGAATCTTGAAGTTCTGATCTAGAAACTAGAGACCTCCCTATTATTAGTTCCCTGCCAAGATGGAGTACAAAAGCTGGATATTTTACTGTGGAATTAATTGGCAGAAAGGAGACCTTGGTTGATTTTCAACACTGGCCTATACATATTTGGCCTTTCATTTTCATACTTTCTCAAAAGCACTTGGTAATGTAGCCAAAAGTCAAAATAAAATTTGAATTCATCAAACAGTTTTGTATGGAATGTTTGTGTTGTACAACAATTCAATCAAATGAGAGACAGAACAAATGTTTTTCTGCCTTGCGTCCCTCTCTTTCTGCAAATAAGCATGTACTAAGAGGTGAGCCATTTGTTATTTTTCTAGCTCGAGTTCATATGATGCCTCTCCTTGTGTATCTATCAAGAACTTTAACAGGGTTAAACCTAGCTTAGCATAAACCCACAAAGCCCTTTGAGGTTTTTTTCCTTTCCCACTACAAGTATAAATGCCTTGGATTTTCACATCAATTCAGTAATTTTATATTAGGCTTTAAAAAGCTTTCTGGGCAGTGGTAGGTAATTTTATCTTTTATGGTGATTTCTCATGTATTTATACTATTAATAAAGGTAGTGTTTGCCAATTTATGTCACCTCTCAGTCTCACTTGTCTAAATCTGTACATTCAAGAACTATACTTCTGAGTTATGGTTACATGTTTTTCAAAAGTTATAAGTTGCTTCCCTGTTCATCATCTGAATAAGGGTGCTTTTAAAGTAGATGTGACAACAAAGGGGTTCATAATATATGGGCAAAATAGTCAAATTAGATTTAAAACCATATTTTATAGCTCTCTATTAATAGGGACTCACATTTGATTCACAGTAAATTCATGCAATCGGAATCAGCCTCTGCGTGGTGCATGCTGATTTTCCTGGAGAATACATTTGCAAAGACAAAATAATTGTCCAATGGGAACAAACTCACGGTGCCGAAAGGGAGAGAACAGCTTTTTGTTCAGCTGAACTCCCTGTCACATCAATCATTTATGCTTTCTGAATCTTTAGGCAGCAAGTGAAATTCTTATACGGACAGAATTAGAGGATTATGTTCCTAGCAGAGAACCCAATGAAATCAAAATAGCATTAAAAGCAGAAGTCACAAAATGTGGAATTTAGAGAAAGTATAGCTGCAGAAACACACCACGTTCTGTGCCTACCTAAATGTTGCAGTGATTAATTTGTTGGTTGTGCTAATGAGAAATCTTGATCAAACCTTGCACTGACTTTCAGTTGTAGGGAAAACCTAAGGGCATTCACTTCAAGCCTAAAGTAACCTCCATTTTCCCTGACCTTGTAACCTTCTTCTGTGCTGTTCTCTCCCTCCTTTTCTTGACCTTCTTTATCCGTCCCTTCCATGAATGTCTTCACCCATATCTTTAATTTAGTCCCTTTCCTTCTATTTCCTCCTTCCATTTCAGACTCTGTCTATAGGGCCCTAGTTGGCCTTAGTTCCTGGATTAACAATTTAACAATTATTTTAAAATTAAACATTTTTATGGTCTTTTTCTCTTTCTCTCCCATCGTCACTTTACTTCCAGTGTCATCATTAACTGGAAATATGTGCGCATGGAAGAAACACTTTGTACCCCATTGTCTTCTGTGCACGTATAACTGAAATATTTCTGTCATTCTAAACCATATTTACAAAAGCTTTGCATACTTTAAGGAGAGAACAGTTCTGCTAGAGCTATCAGGGATTGCTTTAGTTATGAAATTGGTTTTCCTGTTTTGTTTGCTTTATTTTGTTTTTGTCTGGGAAGGGCTTGAAACTCCATGACCATTTATCGGTGAAAAATTCTGAAAAAAATGTCATCCCAAGTACATGAAAGCTCTTTGTCCTGGTTTCTGAACAGAAGGAGGATTACAACTGTAAACACCATAATCTCAGAGCTACATGCTTGGGTTGTGCAGCTGTTACTTAGACAAAATTATTTTTTACTGTTGCATCTTTATTCCTGGGCTTTATAATGCAAGCTGCAATAGGATGGAATTGAGGTTTCCAGGCCAAGTTCCTGTTTAGAAACAGCTCTTAATATAAGTCATATTTTACAAAGCCAGCAGAATATGCATTGCAATGTAAGGATGTTGACTTCCTCCTTAACTATTCTGAATTTTTTTCTCCCCCAGAAATAGCTGACTAATTAGGCTGTGGGTGTGGGTGTGAATTGTTTGCACTTGAGACTGCTTTTGATTTAGGAGTTCATAGTCTTCTTTGGGACAAGGGGTGATCTTGCCTTTTCAGTGGCATCCTGGGATAATATTATCAGGGCTGGATATTCATTCAGATTTAAAGTAGGTTTGGTGGTCAGTGTCTCTAATTTTTTTTCCATTTGATTATATTAAAAATTGCAATTTAGCAGCATATTTATGTCTTAAGGCAGGGGTGTCAAACTCGCAGCCCGCAGGCCGGTTGCGTCATAAGCTGCCCCTCCCCCTGCCTGGTTTAGCGAAGGGGGAAAAAGTTCTGATACATCAGATGACATCCCTGTGACGATGTGAGTTTGACACCCCTGTCTTAGGGAGTTGCCTGCTGTTTTAAATCCCAGGATGTATTTTTGCATTAAAATTTTACTCATGGAGCCAACTATGGTCTTTAACATGACTAATACATATTATTCTGTTGATATAATTCCCCATCCCCCTGTTTGAACTTTTGGGCAAGGCCATTGGGCGGGTAGTGCAAAGCAAACTTCAAATAGTCTCAGTTATTTGCCTTCCTGGTCCATAACACCCATCAGTTGGAGCAGCCCTAATGTATTTCTATATAATCTGTGCCCTAAATCCCCAAACACAGAATTTGAACATTTGTCAGAAAGAGGCCTTTGTGTGTATCTTTATCCAATCAGTGATAGCAGAGGAGTAGAGGCTTCTGTGTGAACGCATCTTCTTCACACAGAGGTTGGTGCTTTGCATATAAATGTGTAAGAGACTGGCTGCATTTAACATGCTATCATTCCAAAGGATTTTCACTGCTTCCTTCATCAGTATGAACCTTAGATAAAGAATTGCTGCCTAGGTCTACCACAGCCCAGCTATAGAGGTTTTCGGCAAAAAAAATGCCTGAGGAATGTCTTCTGCTTTCATTCTTTATTCTCACTTTCCCACCATTTGAAAGCTGCCCTTTTGGCAGCCTTAACTGAAGGAATGACTGACATGAGATTCATATAAAAGAAAGAATGCGGTGTAGATTTTGGAGGTGTCTATGCTGCAACAGGAAACTTTGTGCAGAAGTGTTCATATTTTAGCCAGGACACTGTGGCTATTTCCGGTGATAGGGAAGCTAAGAGGATGTTTTAGGGGAAGGGTGCCAAACTGGATTTCTTCAAGGGCAAGATCAACATTATAGTTCTCCGTGGGCCAGCCGGGGGGGGGGAGCGGGGGGGGGGAGAGAGACAGACATCTCCTGCAATAGTCAGCTGGCCAAAACATACAGCCCTCTGCCCCATTTTCAGCCTAGATGGCATCCTGCAGCACCGGCTAAAACAAGCCATGGGGAGACCGCACGGACGGCCCCCCGCACCTCATTTTTGCCCTCTCCGGCCTCCAGCAGCACTCTGCCAGCCAAAAATGGCCTGTGTGGCCTCTTTTGGGCAGCATAGGCACGGCAGACTGGTCCCTTGATATTTCCATGGCAGTCCTGTGGGCCAGATGTAAGCACCCTGCGGGGCGCATCTGGCCCACAGGCCTTGAGTTTGACACCTCTGTGTTAGGATCTGTGCCAAACCGAGGCCAAAATAAAACCTGTTCCTTTTGCTTATTAACTTGCCAATAATCATCTACCTCCACAGGTGACCCCGCCTCTTTCCACGTGCAGGTGCGACAGGTAGAGGATTATCCCGTAGATCTGTACTATCTGATGGATCTCTCCCTCTCCATGAAGGATGATCTGGACACCATTCGGAACTTGGGAACTAAGCTGGCTGAAGAAATGGGAAAGCTCACCAGCAATTTCCGGCTTGGTTTTGGGTCTTTTGTAGACAAGAACATTTCTCCCTTCTCCTATACGGCCCCAAGATACCAGAATAACCCCTGCACTGGGTAAGCAACAGCCTTGGGGTTGTTTTCACAAGAAATGCCAAATATATGTATCGCATTGAGCAACAGCTGGTCAACTTTGTTCATCAGTTTTCAAAATTGTTTCCAAGTAAGCATAACACATAAATATTTGTGGTAATTCTAGGATTTTTTCCCCATTCAGAATATTGATATTGGCATTAATATTTTTTTCTTTCCTGGAGTGATCTCACTTTTTAAAATTACATTAATGTAAATAAATGTTGGGGAGTTGAAATCAGATTCATAGTGTTCTTAAAAATATTATTTGCTGTGTTCTTATATAGATCAGTTGTGCAGGAAAGAATGGATCTTTGGAACCTGGACGGTTAAATATGTCTAATCAGATCGTTTGCTTGAAACCTGGAAGAGAAAATAACTCTAAGAACTGCCTGGGATGCTAACAGAATTCTATATTTCTGTATGAATTCTGTATGAGTAGATCCTGTATGAATCTTAATTTTTATATGAATTGATTTCTAATTATGGAACAAATCTTTTTTCAAAATCTTGTGGTTTTGTTTTTTTTAAAGTACAGATACTTGACTTAAAACCATTCATTTAGTGACCATTCAAAGTTACAAGAGCACTGAAAAAAGCGCCTTTTGTTTTGTTTAGACAGTGTATGACTATTGTAGCATCCCTAAGGTCACATGATCAAAATTCAGACACTTGGCAACTGGCATGTATTTATGACAGTTGTAGTATCCTGGGGTCGTGATCACATTTTGCAACTTACTGACAAGCAAAGTCAATGGAGAAGCCAGATTCACTTAACAACTGTGTTACTAATTGCAGTGATTCACTTAACAACTGTGGCTTGAAAGGTCATAAAATGGGGCAAAACCTACTGAACAACTCTTGTTTAGCAATGGAAATTTTGAACTCAATTGTGGTTGTAAGTTGAAGACTGAGTAACACATCTCCTAATGTAGGTCCTTTGATCCGTAAACAATGGTATTCTAATATTAGTAGGACAACAAGCAAAGCTGTGGATATTAACAGGAGATTACTATAACGACATAGAAAATTGGTCACAGATTGGTCATGGATTCGTAACTGGGGGACCAACCGTACTCAACATGTAATCTTCAACGGAACTGCATCTTCATGAAGGGAAGTATGCAGTGGAGTACCTCAGGGCTCTGTTTTGGGCCAGGTAATCTTCAACATTTTCATCAATTATTTGGATGAGGGAATAAATGGGGAACTCATCAAATTTGCAGATGACACCAAGCTGGCAGGAATAGCCAACACTCCAGAAGATAGGCTAAAGATACAGAAGGATCTTGACAAACTTGAACATTGGGCACTATCTAATAAAATGAAATTCAATGGTGAAAAGAGTAAGGTTCTACATTTAGGCATCAAAAACGAAATGCACAGGTACAGTATAGGTGGTACCCTGATTAGGGGACTGGAGACTAAAACATATGAAGAACGGTTGCAGGAACTGGGTATGTCTAGTTTAATAGAAAGAAGGACTAGGGGAGACATGATAGCAGTGTTCCAATATCTCAGGATACGAAGTGGGAGTCAAACTATTTTCCAAGGCACCTGAGGGTAGAACAAGAAGCAATGGGTGAAAACTAATCAAGGAGAGAAGCAACTAAGAACTGAGGAGAAATTTCCTGACAGTTAGAACAATTAATCAGTGGAACAGCTTGCTTCCAGAAGTTGTGAATGCCCCAACACTGGAAGTCTTTAAGAAGATGTTGGATAGCCATTTGTCTGAAATGATATAGGGTTTCCTGCCTAGGCAGGGGGTTGGACTAGAAGACCTCCAAGGTCCCTTCCAACTCTGCTATTGTATTGTATTGGTCACATCCTTCAAGCTGCTGTCACTCATCTTGCTTTTGTATAACAGAATTATGCCTCATATCTCTACTAGTACCTTATGTACCCATTATTATCTTCGATGAAGACTTACAGATGATGGCCAAACCATTGGTAGAAGTATAACTACTTATAGATATGTCCACCGTACCTTACTTTTGCTGTTAATTGCTTAATGTCTATTCATTTACTTTGCAAACCTATCATTTATCTGCTCCACATCCAAAACTGAATTTCTACAGCAATGTTGGTTCTGAAGAAGAGGAAAAAGACAAATGAACCTGAACTCATCAACTTAGTTCACTAAGAAATGGTTCACTAAGATGTCTGTATGTCTTTTTAATGTAAGCTTTAAAATTCTCTCTATTTAAAGATTTGTTATATCTCTCTTTAAAGATTCTTATACCGTCAGCAAGAAATAGCTGCTTTCAAGATCTGCAACCAGTTAAGAAAATAATTTCTCAGTCCTGCAATGTAAACTAAGTATATTTGAAACAATTTTTACTTAAGAAAGCATGTTTAAGACTTCAACCCTAGTTGTAGGCCCATGGATCAGTTCTGTTGTATTTCTGAAGCATTCTCTTTCCACGGACTCTTGCTATTTATAACAAAGAGGTTTTATCCACTTTTAAATAAGGTTGGGCATAAGGGACACTACCTCATTGCTGAAATGAAATGGGCAACAAATGAATACTTGGCTCTAGAACTGAAGCTTTTTGCATGGAAGGTTGCTTTGTGTCACTCAAATCAGTAGCTATTAAGCACTGCTCATCCTCTTTGAACGCTGATGCACACAGCTATAGAGGACACCAGATCCTACAATTTCTTTGACTCAGTATTGCTGAAAAGCAATGCAGTATGCCTGTTTGTTTTCCTTGCTCTTAGGAATCTTCTGTCAAAATTCTGAAACAGTAGGACAGCACCGTAAAATTTTAGGGGCTGAAAAAGATTTCTAAGATTATCTGCTCTGAGATTAAAAAAAAAAAAAACCTTTGCATTTTAACATTTATTTATTTGCTTATTTCCTTTGTATTTCATTCTCAAAGGCTTTGGGCAGCTAACAATCAAGACCCACCTAAAACAAAAAGTCAAATAACAATCCCACCAATTAAATAAACAGAATTGACAATATCAAAATAATAAATAGAACATATGTGAAATTCTAAGCTTCCCTTATGACAATGTTTCTCAAACTTGACTGTGGATTTCAACCCCTAGAGTTGAAGTCCACAGATCTCCAAGTTGCCATGATTGAGAAACACTGCCTTATGATATTCTCTTCTCCTGTGCCAGATGGAACAACCTATAATAAATCATATACAACAACCATTTTGGAAGTTTAGATAATTACATATTGCAAAACATCTTTGCAATAAAAGAGGTTGGGTTATATGTTACATATTAGAAACCAGTTTACAGGGAGGTAAATTCCTAAACAAACTTGAGCCAATTTTAATTAGAACAATGCTTCTACTACGATATGTAATGCAATTATTTGAAGATATACCAGAGGACTGTCTGAGATATTCAAAGCTTACACCCCAAAGATTACACCCCAAAGATTATACTCCAGGGTTCTGAAGGAACTGGCAGACGAGATCTCAGAACCACTGAACTATATCTTTCAGAGATCCTGGAGCACCGGAGAACTACCAGAAGACTGAAAAAGAGCTGATGTGGTTCCCATCTTCAAAAAAGGAAAAAAAAAACAGATCCAGGAAACTACAGACCTATCAGCCTGACCTCAATACCAGGAAAGATTCTGGAAAAGATAATCAAGCAACGAATTAGCGAACACCTAGAAGCAAACAAAATAATAGCCAAAACCCAACATAGGTTTGTCAAAAACAGATCATGCCAGACTAATCTTATTGCATTCTTTGATAGTGTGACAAAATTAGTGGACCAGAGGAATGCCATTGATATAGTTTACTTGGACTTCAGTAAGGCATTTGATAAGATAGAACATAATTTACTATTAGATAAAGTAGAAGAATGTGGGTTAGACAGCATTACCATCAGATGGATTTGTAACTGGCTGATCAACTGCACTCAACATGTAGTCCTCAATGGAACTGCATCTTCATGGAGGGAAGTATGCAGTGGAGTACCCCAAGGCTCTGTTTTGGGCCCAGTACTTTTCAACATCTTCATCAATGATTTGGATGAGGGAATAAATGGGGAACTCATCAAATTTGCAGATGACACTAAGCTGGCAGGAATAGCCAACACTCCAGAAGATAGGCTAAAGATACAGAAGGATCTTGACAAACTTGAACATTGGGCACTATCTAATAAAATGAAATTCAATGGTGAAAAGAGTAAGGTTCTACATTTAGGGAACAAAAACGAAATGCACAGGTACAGTATAGGTGGTACCTTGCTCAACAGTAGTAACTGTGAAATGGATTTTGGAGTCTTAGTGGACAACCATTTAAATATGAGCCAGCAGTGTGCAACAGCTACCAAAAAAGCCAACACAGTTCTAGGCTGCATAAACAGAGGGATAGAATCAAGATCACATGAAGTGTTAATACCACTTTATAATGCCTTGTAAGGCCACACTTGGAATACTGCATTCAGTTTTGGTCACAATGGTGTAGAAAAGATGTGGAGACTCTAGAAAGAGTGCAGAGAAGAGCAACAAAGTTGATTAGGGGACTGGAGACTAAAACATATGAAGAACGGTTGCGGGAACTGGGTATGTCTAGTTTAATAGAAAGAAGCATTGGGGGAGACATGATAGCAGTGTTCCAATATCTCAGGGGTTGCCACAAATGAAGAGGGAGTCAAATTAATTTCCAAGACACCTGGGAGTAGAACAAGAAGCAATGGGTGAAAACTAATCAAGGAGAGAAGCAACTAAGAACTGAGGAGAAATTTCCTGACAGTTAGAACAATTAATCAGTGGAACAGCTTGCCTCCAGAAGTTGTGAATGCCCCAACACTGGAAGTCTTTAAGAAGATGTTGGATAGCCATTTGTCTGAAATGATATAGGGTTTCCTGCCTAGGCAGGGGGTTGGACTAGAAGACCTCCAAGGTCCCTTCCAACTCTGCTATTGTATTGTATTGTATTGGTCACATCCTTCAAGCTGCTGTCACTCATCTTGCTTTTGTATAACAGAATTATGCCTCATATCTCTACTAGTACCTTATGTACCCATTATTATCTTCGATGAAGACTTACAGATGATGGCCAAACCATTGGTAGAAGTATAACTACTTATAGATATGTCCACCGTACCTTACTTTTGCTGTTAATTGCTTGAAACTGTATAGGGTTTCCTGCCTAGGCAGGGTTTGGACTAGAAGACTTCCAAGGTCCCTTCCAACTCTGCTATTGTATCATTGTATTAAGCGCCTCCTTCTTAGGCTTCTACAAAAATCATATTTTCATTTGGCCAAGTTATATTTAAAATTTGCTTCTGGAATAGTTTAGTTTGCAAATAGAGAGTTCAAGAAGAGCCAACCTGGATCAGACCAAGACCTATCTGTTTCTGTTTCTACAATGGCTAGCTCTTTAAAAAAAGTCAGAAAGCCATGGATTCGTCAAAACAACATGCAAAATATTTCTTGGAACATTGTGTTTTGGTCAAAGTACTTCAATAACAATAGGACCATTAGCAGTTCGTAGGAGATCACAATTAATCCTGGTGTGTTGACTGGAATCCTCTGTCATAATTCAAGGAACGACTGGCCCTACCAGTGGATGAATCTTGCCTTAAGTACCAAGTATTGAGCATTATGAAACAGGAGAAAATGATTCCTCTTGAAGAAAAGATTCAATGTTTTGTGGCATCTCCTAGGATGCATCATGAAAGGGTGATACTGAAGCAATATTTTAAAAGACTGACTCTGATGTTTATTCCATGTTTTGTATATGCTTGGTTGGGGTGTCGACCAGCTTCTGGCATGCTTTGAAGAGCAAGTCACTCTTTCTTTATGGTGGAATCTTGCTTAACTGCTGAATCAGCACCTTCATATTATATTATTAGTACAGCACTCAAACAGGTTCTTCGAGTTGCCAGCTTTTCTTCTGCAGATTGTACGCTAAGATTCAGAATTACAGTCTTGTGGAAGGTCTGAGGACTCCTGTGCCTACTTGTAAGAGAAAGGAAGATTAATGCAAAATATTTTTTTATGGTGTAAAACTGGTGATACACAAAACGAATTTATTTTAACCATCATTATTTTTCAGTTTTGCTTTTCAAATGGAGAATTAGGTTTATTTAAATTACTATTAGTAGATCTCAGCATTTTTCAAATTGTAAAGCTTTATGTAAAAGAAGGACGACTCAAACATTCCTTACTGCAATGATCCAGCTAATGATCCTGAACCTTGTAATCTATCCACAACATTTATATTATTCTGATCATCACAAAGAAGAAAGGTTTCAATCTTGTTAGCATACACATTATGAGCATACACAAAAACCAAGCTATTTTCATTAGGTATATTGCGCTCATGTAGGCTGGGGACAGTAGTTTAAATAAGATTATAAAAGGCGAATTCATTTACTGAAATGGTGCATTGATCTTGTGGGCCTATTTAGGTTGAAGTTTCTGTCCCAAGTAATTATTTAATTCAATAGTCAATCACACTATTCCTCATATAGCATTAGAAACTCTTAAATTCTTAAGCTAATTTTAAAATATTTATTTTTATTATTATTGTGAATATAGTTCCTTTGCCGGTTGGGAGAATTTAAGATATTTCATCCCTCAACTCTCTGTCAGAATCCATCTATGTCCACCAGTGAGGCAGGATGTTTGGGAACATACACAATTGGATGACCACAGCTCCATCCTCTAATGGAGACAGGAAAAGTGTGGTCCTTTTTAAAATAAAGGACAGTGTTCTCATTCTCTGCAGCTGCCTCTAACTAAAATAGACTTCTCCAAAAAGCTGCAGAAGGTTGAGATTAACAAAATAGAGGAACTTTTCTTTTGTAAAATTACTATATTGGTAATAATGAGTAACCAGTCTAGCCATGAAATTGTGTTAACATTTCTTTCTTTCCTATATGTTGCTAGCTTTGTCTGATTGGTTTTTTTAGTTTTGGAGAATACAGTATTGTGTCATTTCAGTGGTTCTATTTGCATGGATTATTTTATCTTTAGAAACCTCCTCATGTATTGGAGATCTCATCCATCCATAATGTTGAACAATTCTTTAAAAAGATTCTGTTCTCCATGAGTCAGAATCTTCATTTTTTTAAAAGAGTAAGATATATCTAAATTTCTAAATTTCAGCTTTGATGAGGGATGTATGAGATGTTATGATGTTTTTGTAACATCAATGTGTATTCTTTCTTTCTTTTTTAGATATAAGTTGTTCCCAAATTGTGTCCCATCCTTTGGGTTCCGCCATCTTTTATCCCTCACAGATGAAATAGATAGATTCAATGAAGAAGTTCAGAAACAGAAAGTTTCCCGCAACAGAGATGCTCCAGAGGGTGGCTTAGATGCAATCTTGCAAGCTGCTGTGTGCGAAGTAAGTAATTTGGGCCTCTGTGGGAATAATAATTGAAAGCAATTTTGCATGGCATGCTGATTGCCAGCACGATTAGCAATAGAAAATGATACATGGGCATGGTTTTGTTTTAGAAATTGATGCAAGAATTCTTATTATATTTGTAGTTATGGTATAAGTGCATCGTAGTAAGGATGCACTGGGTTGCTTTTCCATGTCATTTTGGTTGTACAGTATGAGGAAATATATTTTTCCCTCTGTATTGCTCTTTTCCCTTCTTAATATCTATCTGTATTTGAAATACAATTGTTTTACCTATCCCATCTTGAAGGATGGACATGCTCCAAGTGCTGTCAGCTAAGGAGTGAAGGCTGGCAGGGCCAGGGAGAAGGAATTTTTCTGCCAAGGCACCCACCATATGGAAGATAATTCCATCTGAGATTAGGGTAAATCCATCCCTACTGGCCGAAAAAAATGGTTTGGGGCTTGGGACACGAAAAGTGTGATATATATCTTAGCTTTGTTGTTTATGAAGCTCTGCTCCTATGTTTTTATTTTTTATCTCATATTATGAATTCTGTTCTTTTTATCTCATATTACGAATTCTCTGTTCTTCGATCTATCCTATTGTGTGCTGCCTGGAGTAACTTATGTGAGTTGTGCTGCTACATTAATCAAATGAGTAAAATGAAAGAAAAGCAAAATGCACTGGGTACCAGTTATTCTTCTTGCCTCTTTCTTCAAACAGTGGTTGCATTTTGCACAAGGGTTTTGATAAAATGTGCATTCTTTTTGCCTTTGCCTTTTGCTGAGCTGTGTAGCATTAGGACTTAATTGTGAAGGACCTGTTGTAACGTTGGATGTCTTTGACTTGTGCTTTTGTTTCTGTTGCCTGCTGTCCCTTGATGTTTTTTTTAAAAAACCTCTGCGCTGAGCAAAACAGAGTCTGCTTCTGAAATGCTCAGAAACAGTTGTCTCTTGTTAGCTGGCTCGGCAGAGATTCCTTGGCTGGCAAAATGACCATTACAATTTAAACTGCTGCTTGTAAAATCAAATGATAATATATCTATCACTTTCTTGGAAGGTGCATGATTTTTTTAGGAGAAACTAAAGACTGAACTGTGTTTTTGCACTTTCTACTAATAATATTTTTCATGCCTCTTTTTGATATTCTCTTCACATTTATATCGCTCTCCAAAAAATTGCGAAGTATAGATATAAAGTACTCAGTTTTTGTTCCAGAGCTGGGTGGGATCGGTAATAGTTTAACATCTACTGCGGTTTCAGTCTGAGAGTGGCCAATGAAAATATAGGCTGAGCATTTATTTCCCGTATGTTCAGCCCATATTAACTTCAAAATAAACAGTTTGGCTCTACAGTCCCCTTGAAAAATTGCTAGCCAGTAGTTATCCCAGCCTGTTTTGTTCTGTTACAGGATAGGAACTTTGGTTCACTGATTGTTGCTGAACTACAGTTCCCAGCCTCCTTTATTTCTCCTCATCTTAGCTCAAGTGCTGAGAGGTGTATCTTAACAACATTTGGAGAGACATTATTCTTTATCCTGTGTTAATCCAATACTGTTGGCTGATTCTTGCACACCATGCTTCACTTTTTTTCTGTCAGCCTCACATCCATTGTGGCATTTTGTTTGATGAACATTTGGTAGTTTATTTAGAACAGATATTTAGCTGTTAAAAAAATTGCTGGGTTCTACTAGTACAGGATAAAAATCCACTATGGATTATTCCCACTGTGCAGGCATTGGCCTCTGATAATGTCTAAGACAGGGGTCTCAAAATTTGGCAGCTTTAGGACTTGTGGACTTCAACTCCCCGGATCCCTTATGCTGGCTGGGGTATTCCACAAGCCTTAAAGTGGCCAAGTTGGGAGACCCCTGGTGTAAGAGAATAAGAAGACCATTCGCGGTTTCACTGAATTGAACTCTTGAAATATAATTGACCTCTTTTGTTGCAATGGTATGCTGGGCATCATTACATTGAGCTGTTCGTCTTTTCAAAAGTGTTTCAAAATTATATCCTGCGAATGAATTTACTTGTTTGGTACTGTCCCTTTTTATTTCAGTGCAGAATTTCTGATTGCAGAATTTAAAGATTTGGGTTTATAACCTATTTTGTTCTCGCTGGGGAGGAGGAGGAGGGGGTTGTATACTTACATTCCCTTTTCTGCATAAGCTTTTAAAGAGTGTGACAGAACTTCTATTTCTTACCTTGACTTTCATACAGAAAGAGATTGGGTGGCGGAAGGAGGCTTCGCACTTGCTGGTCTTCACTACTGATGATGTCCCACACATTGCGCTAGATGGAAAGCTGGGTGGTTTGGTGCAACCACATGATGGGCTGTGTCATTTGAATGAAGCCAACGAATACACAGCTTCCAATCAGCTGGTGAGAATGCACAGCCAGATATTCTTTCTTTTTCCCTTTACTAAGATGGTTCAGAATTGCGGTTTACTTCTGTGTGCATTTGTCCATTGCAGAGCTTGGACACATATTCAAGACCCAAAATATCTTTGTCTACCTAGTTATACACTCTAAAATATAGTGCTGTTTAAACAAATAAGAAAGAAAATGTGTAAGAAAATTGTCTTGCATTGATATTTTAAATATCTGAATTCCACTCCACTGCTCGCAACAGAATACTTTATGCCACCAGACTTGAAATTTTGGGCTTAGACAACTTAGAACTACTCCGTCTTCAGTCTGACCTAAGTATAGCACATAAAATTATCCGCTACAATGTTCTACCTGTCAATGACTACTTCAGCTTCAACCACAACAATACACCAACTCACAATAGGTACAAACTTAAGGTGAGCCGTACCAAACTCGATTACAGAAAATACAACTTCAGCAACAGTGATCAATGCCTGGAATGTTCTACCTGTCTCTATGGTTTCTTCCCAACCCCCCCCCCAAATTTTAACCTCAGACTGTCTACTGTTGACCTCATTCCTAAGAGGTCTGTAAAGAAGCGTGCATAAGTGCACCAACGTGGCTACCATACCTGTCCTAACACCCCCATTTATTTGTATCCATTTCATGTATTCATAATCTGGTATATACTTATATCTATTATCTTATACACACTTGACAAAATAAATAAACAAACAAACAAACAAACAAACAAACAAATAAATAAATAAATAAATAAATATAAAAAATAAAATAAAATAAAAACTTTTCATTCCTTCTGGACATAATAGAAATACATGGTGCACATTGGATTCCTGTAGTTCCTACAATCCTTCCTCCCCCCCCCCCAGTATTGGAAAGGATATTATGACACTCCAAACAATGCTTATTATTTTATGATTAATGCAAGTTAATATGCCTGATTTGGATGCAAAATTTCTTTTCCAATATTGACTGATCTCAGGAAAGCTAAGTGAAGTTGAGGCCGCTCAGTGCTTGGATGAAAGCCTACTAGGAGATCCATGGTTATAATTAGACCAATGTTTCTCAGTCTCAGCAACGTTAGGATGTGGGGACTTCAGTTTCCAGAATTCCCCAGCCAGCAGTATGGTTAGATCTGGCTAGTTACCCAAAATCAAGCTTGACTGAGAGGGATTTTGATTTCTAAATTAACATGGTTTAATTATGCAATAGTTTATAACAGCCTCAGTTATCTCAGATCATGACAATGTAAATATTCTCATTGACAAATTAGTAATAATAATTTCAAAGGACAAATAGCTCCTGATGAAACATCAACAGAGAGTGCTTCAGCTTTCCGAATGAAGCACTGCTTTGTTTTCCATAACCGTGGCCGCCTTTCTGTAGGCCAAGCAAAATGCCAACTCACACTGATTTTTTGGCCCTTTAATGAGCCTGTAACGTGCCCCTCCTCCCTGCTGGAAAGCTTTTCTGACTAGTTGTCCTATGGTAGCCTCCCGGAGCGCTTGAACAGAACAATCCTTTGTTTCCCAAGTAAACAAAAAAATATACATCTTAGTTGACCATTGCTGCAATTAATATACTAGTCTGGAATGCAGTGAAAAGCTGGTGCTCAAAAGTATGGCAGACAGGCTTAGGAGAACATCAGTTTCCTTTCCAAAGAAAGATACAGATAAATTTCTTTGAAAAATTGCTAGAAAAACGTTAGCATGTAGAAAATGATAGTTATTTAGCAGTTGATCTCTCCCTAAAGAGCTACATTCTTATGTACACTGAAATGCTTTTGTCCTCTACAATGTGGAACATCTTTGTAACCTATTCCAACAGACCTATGAAGTGTCATAATTTCACAGGTGATGATCCATCCTTTTCTTTGTTGATAGAAGGAAACATATTTTGGTTCATATTCATAGTTGAGTTCAGCTATTTGGCAAATGATTAGAGAATAATTCCACAATCAAAAAGAATTCTTGATTACATACAGTGAATAGACTTTTAAAGTCTATTCATTAGTAAATCTCATTCAAGTCAATGTAATAAAGGTAATCTACAGATTTGTGGGCTAAAAGCTGCATAATAAATAATGTTACATTATCATATTCTTACTTTGCTTTCCTTTTCCCTCTTAGGATTATCCTTCACTTGCACTTCTTGGAGAAAAATTAGCTGAGAACAACATTCATGTAATTTTTGCAGTGACCAAAAATCATTATATGCTTTATAAGGTAAATGCTAAATCAATCAATGTCTTTTTTTAGAACATTTGTCAAAGTGTCAGAATTTTTTTCCTGAACGTGAAAAAAGGCTAGGTTTTTTTTTGCAAAGAATAGCAGCATTGAATTAAAAAGCATTTGAGAATAATATTATGATTGGATTTTACAACCAGAACTAATTGCATGAAATTTAACTGCTCGTATAGCCCCTTCTTTTCCTATTTGATTCTTTTATTAATTTCAAGCTGAAGCTTTCCTTCAAAGAACTTAAGTTTTCTAAAGCAAATGGACAAACATTGACCACAATAGCACCAAAAATAGCTGTGGATTTAATCCTTCTGAACTCTGTATAACTCAATCTACTATTACTTAATTATATTACATGAAAGTTAATGTCTGCAAAGTAATTTCTCAGTGGCATTATTCCCTTTTATTACTCATTCTTTAATAACAATTAACATGAAAAAGACTGAAAGAACTATTAAAATGGATGAACTTTTGAGCATTGGAAGTTTTTTTGGTTTAGATTTCAATTTTCTTGTATGCTCTGTTTTAAAAAGAATCTCACGGCCCTAATTCCTGGAACAACGGTAGAGATTTTGTATCAAGACTCCCGAAATATCATCCAGCTTATAGTCAAAGCCTACAATGTAAGTTTCATACTTTTTAATTCAACTGTGAATGATCAATGAAAGGCATACTTAGAAAGATTATATTTCATTTCTTATCATTTGTGTACTCTTCATTTGCATTTCTTTTTCAAACTTGATTCGTGGGATTAACTTGAGTGTGTATGTGTGACATATATTTCTTTTGAGAGAGTAGAGCTAATCAGCTTTCTGCGTAGGGTATATATTATATTTCTTTTATTTGTTCTTGTCAATTACACACTTCATGGGATTCTTTTAGTCTCCTGCTTTTTTAGATTCAGTCTTCCAAACCTGATAGTATTTTCTTATCATAACTCAGGTCATTAGTATCAGAATATAACCAGTGGTAGTTTTTTTTTCCTGAACAAAATTCTTCTAGAAAGCTCTTACGCATTTTCTCTTGTGTATCTTTTCTCTTAAATTCTTAGTTGAAATATTACCAGGCTTCGAAGTATATTAGAGTTTACAGTCACCCAGTATTTGCATATAAAGTCATTTATGGCTACCCAGTTCCCAAAGACCCAAGTGGGATGTTTACATTATTTAAAATATAGAATCATAAACATTCCAAGTGAAATATTAAAAAAAATTAAACATAAATAAATTATTGAGCTCTACTTTTTTCTTTGATTTTTACCTGGTGCTTGTTTTAGAATACTGTTCGTATCATTGTACATAGTCTAGACCTTTTGAAATGGCTTTCATTGCCACAGGAGTCAAGGGTCCTGGCATTTTTGTAAATTCACCCATTGGAGTTACCTTAGTTCAATAATTGTGACCCTATATACCTTCCAGTTTCGTCCAACTAAAGGTTACAAACAAACAGACATGAGAGTTTCCATGGTATATAGAACTTAGATTCATTCAAAGACTGTAATCTAATGATCACATGTACCTCACAAAGCAATGTACACTTTTAGTAAAAATCCCTGCTACATAACAACAAACTGTGAGACAGTAGTTGGCACCAGACTGGGCTTTTAAATTCTCAACTTGTTAAGAGCTACTACCAAAACAGGTTTTCTCCGTTTTGTCTTCCTTTCAGTATATGTGTAAGCAATAGTTACAGGAAGGTTCTCACAATTCTACCTTGATGCTAGATTAGTTTAATTATATTTATTTTAAAAATCCAATTTTGCAGAAACTGGTTTGGGTGGCAATCATAACCACAAACAGCAGTCTTCAACCAGGTTGAAATTAGTCTGAAACAATGTTGCTATAACAATTTTCAAATTAGCAGTTAAGTTCTAATAATGAAGAAAGACTAAAGAATTTGAGAATGTCATCCAGATGGTAAGAAACTAGACAATGGGAGACTGAAAAAAAATCACTTATATTTCCTACTACTATGGATTCTCTCTATTTTGTATGCAATTCCTCTTGACAAACCATTTGTTACTTCATACTTCACACATTCTTCATTAACTTGGAGCTGCACATTCTTGGCTGCGCCCCACATTCAGTTTTCCTAAGAAAAGATTAGTGTATCGCTCTGCTGTTCAACAAAACAATTCCCGGTTCATTCAATAATTCAAAGTTTTTATGATTTCATCCAACCTTTTGCTTGTGTAAGAGATAGTTAAGGTTGGGCCTTCTCAAGCCTTGTGTGTTCTTAAGGTTGTGTGGCGCTGCTAAATCAGCTATTTTGAATGATTTACTTTGGAAGGACTAAAACCAGAAAACCGTGATGACATATAAAACTATTCCTTTTGTGGTCATACTAGCTTGTACCATTAATTGTGTTGATCACAATCATGATTCTTTGAATATTTTTTAAAAAAATTGATGAGAGTGTACCACTTTATGAGTGCTGAATATATCGGAATAACCTACTACAGTAGCAGTGGTAATTGTATAGTGAGGATTGAATTTTTACTGCCTGCTCATTGCTTGGCTTGTTTTGGAATGCTTTCTCTATATTGTTTTAAGACAGATAAGTGTTATGCCAGAAAGTTTATTACTTCCTTTCCATTCATGAATGCCAGAATAGCAGTACTGAGTTTTCATACAGTTAACATCTAAAGCTCTGCAGCTGCTATGGCTTGGGAAGCCAAAGCTATCTCATCTTGATAGAGCAACAGCAGTAACAGCAATAAGACCAACATATGTATTATACATAATGACTGATAAAGCGAGTAACCTTTTCAGTCCCATAGAATTAGAATGTGGCTCCCAGATTTAAACAGCCAATGCCCCAGAATAATTCTGTGGTGTTGGGAAACTCCAAGCCAGGCAGGGAAGAGGGATCAAGCAGGGAACTAGCTTTGAATCCTTGCATAGCTGCTTTAGTCATACTTTATTGTACATCGCTCAGAGTCCCTCTTTATGGGAGATGGGCTGTTCAGAAATGGAAAATAAATAAAAATAATAAATAAAATAATAAAGTAAAAAACCCACACAATAGCATAAAATAAAATGCCTGGCAGCTCCCCTCCCCCCAGTTCCATGGAAGTTTCTCTCTTCTCAAGAAAAGGCAAGCAGTCTGATTCTTATACTATAAGTACAGTAAAGTAATCAACTTGAACCTTTCATGTGTGGATCTAGTTGCTTGCACCTGATACATGGGTAATGCTATGAAAGGTCACAAGAGAGTCCTGAAAGAAAATATGCTTGGACCATGCTTCCCAGCTTCTTTCAAGGTGCTTGCCTTCAAGGATTTCGGCTACAGAACCATGTCTATATGTAGCAGTTTCCAATACCTACATTATCCAAGAAATCTTGAATTGATTTGCTGATGTACATTCTCGGACTTTACTCAGTAAAGGAGCACTGGCAAACAGGGAGAGAGAATAAATTAATTGATTGATTTATTACGTTTCCCCTTAAATAGCCTCCTGTAAATCACAAACATACGGCCCTACCACTAATAAGAATTAATTGATTAATTTGCATTAATTAGCCAATCTCATTCTGGCAGCTTTTATTAGCCAAATAGTTGGCTTCACCTTTCCAAATAACTTGTCCCTATTTTCCAATTGACTATAAAAACAGGACAATCAGCTGCACCTCCACATCACTTAAAATGCCGAGACCTAGTTGATTTGGCTGCAAGCAATTTGCCCTTAGGATTTTAGTTGCTTGAGATTACTCTGAAAGATATACTGATGAAATGACAGCAGAGAAGAACTGTTTCTTCATTGTCATGGAATAAACCACTGTATCTATGTTTGAGTTCTTCTTGTTTTCCAGCATTAATCTAGCCATTTTCTCTAGCATTTTCTTGAGCCAAGCATCTCAAATATCTGGATTCTGTGTGATTGAATATAATTCATATAAATAATTGTGTGTATCATCTGGATCATATCTCTACAGTCTACAGAACAACCAGGGTTCCAATAGCATTCCCAACTTAATTCGATACTGTAGACCACGAGTGACAAACTCACCACGTCTCATTGCTGTGACATTTCACGGCATTTCTCCCACTTGTAAAGCTGGGGTGGGCATGGCTTGCGTGCGATGCATCTGGCCTCCCCAGTTTGACACCCCTGCATAGACAGTCCCCCAGAATAATGGAGGATTCTCTGAGATTCTTTAGTCTGCAAGAACAGACAATTTTAGCAGATGTTTATCATAGTAGATGTATTCAATTTATTTTGATTAAGCTTGTGTAGAAGTTATGTGGAGGAGATGCTTCATAGCTACATAATATTGAAAATAGAACTTGCATGCTTTAAATTTTATGAAAATTATGTTAAACATTGCAACTTTCCCTGATATATTGATGTGGTGCCTTCATGAAGAAAAAAGTTTCTAATATTTTCATACTGAGGAACCTTCTGAATAGGTGGAAACTATATTATCTTCCCCAAATAAATTCTCTGAAAACAGCTCATCTGTTTTAATTAGAAAGCGAAAAAAGCTTCTTTGTTAATTTACAATGTTTATACACTTTTACTTAATCTCTGAATAAGTGCTAGAAATCAAAACAGCTTTATGTTCACAAAGTGATAGATGTGCTTTAAAAATCAGTTCAATTAATTAATCTTTCTTTCCTAGAGTATTAGATCAAAAGTAGAGTTAACTGTCTGGGATAGTCCTGATGACATTAACTTGGCTTTCACAGCCACATGTCAAGATGGTTTACCACATCCTAGAGTCAGGAAGTGTGGAGACCTACAGATGGGAGACACGGTGAGTTTACCTCTATTTGTCATTTTGGGAAAAGTGGGTATTTTCTATGATATTTCCTTTAAAGAAGAAGAAACTGACCATTGTAACATTATTTTATTGTAATTCAATGGTGGTAGTAAAGGGGAATCTCTTATCAGTTGTAAATTTTTTGATGGTCTTTTTCTCTTTGACTTTTTGATACATATTTTTTTCTCTGTTCATTGGGGAGATTGCTCCTCTGGTGTCTTCTAAGGTTGTCTCAAGATCTCAAGGAATTGCTGGTGGGGGCTATTCGAGCCAGCCTGGGCCACATTGTTTAGCATTGTAGTAGTATTGCAAATATTTAATAATGAGTATTAAATTATTAGGAGGAATTCCCTCTACTCTCTAGTTAGAGGGGGCTGATTCTGTGCTCTTTTTCTAAATCAGGGAATGGCGTGGTTGGTATTATTTGTAGCTGAATGTGCTGCAAGTGCCATCTGTATGTTGCCATTTGGCATGTGGAAATAGAGCAGGCTGCTGTCCAGAAAAGCACAGAATCATAAGGGCTCCAAAAGAACAATGAGTTCTCCCTTGCCCTCATCTTTTTCAAACAAAACCCATTATGAGAAAGGCCCAGAAACAGGCTTTTGAATAAACCTGGGGCAGGGCTTATACCCGCATACATAAAGCACTTTCTTTTCAGTTGCTAGAATCTCTTCCTTCATTCTATTGGGCAAGGACGGGCTATAGCAGCAGATTTTTTTTTAACCAAGTTTCTCCCTTATTTTTTTAGCAACAGTTCTGCATTCTCCAAGCAGCTTGCAAATTTGTATTCCTGTAGAAAAAAAGAAAAGGCAGCACTTATTTGTAGTCTAAGCCAGGGGTCTTTAAATAATATTGAGATAAATACTATTTAGCTGTTTGTATAATTTGACAATTACAAAACTAAGCAGCTACTCGCTTATAAAAGACCATATGTATTTTTCCTCTATCTCAGTTAATAAAATATTTTAATTGTCTGATGAGTTTTCTTTAATGCCATCCCAGTCCCATGCATGTCTATGCAGAAATAAATTCACTGATTTGGATTTATTAACAGTGGAATGGCACTGAACATATAGGATCATCTCCTCAATTTTTGGTTTAAAGAACAACATTCTAAATAACTCTTTATAGAATATGAAAATTTTTAAGAATACATTTTTAAATTCAACAAATCCCTTAGCATGCTAGCTTCTATATTCTAGTTAGTACACACACATGTGTATATATGTGTGGTTACACACACACACACACACACACACACACACACACACAAATATAGAAGCCAGCATGCTAAGAGATGTGTATAAAAAGATTTACCTTGCACTATTAACCAGAATTATAGGTGCTTACAATTATGCTAATAATGTCTTTGACACTATCTACACATAAGTAAATTTTCAGGTTTCTGTTGCCTTTTCACTCTTGCTTCTTACTATTCCTATTTAGGTTTCCTTTGAGATATCAGTAGAGGCTCGGACATGCCCAGCTGAGAGCATCTCACACACCTTCACTATCAAACCAGATTGGTTTCGGGACACTGTAGAGGTGACTGTTTCTTACAACTGCACATGTGGATGTACCAAACAGATAGAGCACAACAGCAGTAAATGTAGTGGAAATGGCACACACGTGTGTGGATTATGTGACTGTAACCCAGGCCATGTAGGAGCCATGTGTGAATGCGAGGAAGGAGAGAGTGGGGCCATGTACCACAACATGTGCCGAGAAGCTGAAGGGAAACGTATCTGCAGTGGCCGTGGGGAGTGCTCCTGCCACCGCTGCGTGTGCTACAAAAGTGAATTTGGCAGGATCTACGGGCTCTTTTGTGAGTGTGACGACTTCTCCTGTCCAAGATATAAAGGCATTCTCTGCTCAGGTATGTTTTAGATTTTCTCAAAGTTCATTTGGGTAAGCAGGGGGCACCTCAGTTATTTTTGTTTGTTTGCTTGCTTGCTAATGCTGCTACAATTCAATATGACTTTGAGCATCTTATACTTCATAGTGTAGCATAGTGTGCGATGGCATGGCATGAGATAACAACAGGGCTAAAATAGATATCATAACATACTATGACTTTACAATCATAGTAATCACACACAATAATTAGGAATCACTTGGGGATGTGTCATCCAGTGCAATCCAGTTGTACAAGTCCTTTCCAAAGCCCCTCTAAAAGACACTAGAAAGAGATAGAGACATCTTTATATCCAAGAGTAAGTAAGCAGTTCTAGGTAGACTCAGCTATAAAGAAGAGTAATCCTCAAGGTCCATAATGGTACCATTCCCTACGGGTTGGGATCTACAACAAGCCTTCCCTACCAGATCTTACAAATGGGCATTGCAGTCTCAAAGATGCCTGGATCCTAAGCTATAAAAGACCGTATAAGGTCACCTTGAATTATATTGGAAGCCTATTTCTCTCAGTGGAGGTATTATCTCAGTGGAGGTGTTACAAATCAAGATGATTCCATTACCTTTTGAGCCATTGCATTTCGGACCACTTCTGAATGGTCTTCAAGGGCAGCCCCTCCTAAAATTCATTGTGCTAATTTAGTTGATTTATTGACCACCACTCAAATACATCTTACGAAAGGTGCTAGTTCATCATAAGAATAAAAGATTGAGACTTTACGTTTCTCTTATCCTTTCTCTTCGCTATGTTAAACGTATATTCATTTGGGAGCCACACAACGGGATTGTTTCCTAAAGTTATAAGTTAATGCATTTTTACTTACTACATTGGTACCTACAGTGCATTGTCATCAAGTGGAGTCAGACTTAAATTTAATGTTCACTACACAAAATAAGTGTAATATTTTCCATTGGGCGAGAAAATTTATCATTAATCAAGGAGAAATTAGATGGGTTTTTTTCTTCCCTGGTAATAAGTATTACCTGATAGGTAATGAGATTAAGAGATACATGAAAGGGAAAGGGAACCCACACAACAATATGAGGGAGAATGCTGTATACAATGTTTTCGCTTGCCTGAGGTTGTAGTCTTAGACTGGCTTTATATGCAAGAAGGGAATGCAAGCTGCAGATTTTATGAGCATGCTTTTCCTTTGGCAAAGACACTTTGTGTGAAATGCATGGAAATATTGTGCAGAGGATGTTGTGTCTAGAGTTCTGGGACATGAAGATTCCCAGAAATAATGGACATGAAAAGAGGCAGGTTGGAAGGGCTTCTATGAATTTGAGTAAGATGTAGTGGCCTGATTCCAGGGCTTTTGGGACTTTATTCAATCTTGCTGACTATTAAGGTCAAAGAACAAAATATCATACAGGAAAATGGACTTGCACACGGTTTTTATGAACCGTACAAAAATAGATTTATATCATCAGCTGAGCCTGAGTCATGCTGCCCACACATGATTCCTGTAAAGACACAGTTCAAAGTTTAAATGAAAGGAGAAAAAAAAGATTTGAAAACTATAGCAATGACTGCAGAGAAAACTGAGAGGAAATGCAAAAAGATTATTTGATGACTCAGTTTCCGCTTTTCCTCCTCCTCACCACCCTCATTCAGAAGGCCTTATGGGATGCTAACCTTTATTTACAGTGAAAGCTTAGATGTATTTTCAAGAATTCCTGCTGAGGAAGTTGGAAAAGAAGGAGAGAGACATAGAACAGAAAAGTTCAAACAATAACCCTTAAAGCATGGGTGCCCAATATTGGAACCTTAAGACATAGCTACCTGGGGAATTCTGGGGTTTAAAGTCCTCAAGTCTTATAGTTGCCGTGGTTGGACACTACTGCTTTATTTAATAATTATATGGTGAGCCTCTTCCTAGCAAGTACAAAAGAAAAAAACTTGATTCAGTTCTAGTAACACTGGTGTAAGAAACACTTATTCGTACCAGACAAATCTCTTTGGCAAACCCCATAAAAAGTGACCTATTGAATGTGAGATAAACTGCACAAGAATAGATGTTCCTAAGTCACCAAAGCCTTGTTTGATAGGAAGGATCACCATTTGTTGATTTGTTGGTTTGTTTCGTTTATTAAAAGTTGCTCTCACCACCCTCTGTTCTCAAATAAACATGGAAATAATAGCATACTTTAAACTAGAATGGGGGATAGGAGAAGTAAATTGTTAAAGTAGGGAAAGGAATGAATCAACAGTTCTGCACTTATTAGACTATAATTTAAAGCCAACTAAGCTTCTCCAAATTAGCTGGATAAAAACGTTTTACCATATCCAAACATCATAGGACATCTAGAGAGCTACAGGTTAGGAATCCTTCCTTTTCCTAGGCTTCTCCTTTTACTTATTTTATTTTTTATAAATGACAGACAAAGTTGATAAAATCCGCTTAGTTTTAGAAGCATCAAATCTGGCTCTGATTACATTCGGTGGCATTCAAACACAGGAAAACAAGACTTCCCTGAGGGAAAGAAAGGGTTTGTAAAAACAATCAGTGACAGTGAAGCAGTAGAATAATTAGACACAATGAAGAGAACATGGTAATGAGTGCATTGTTCTGCACAAAATAATATTAATAATAGAACGATAAAGAAGTTCCCCTCAGTACTTGATGGTAGAAGCTTGTATGTTCTTGTCTGGAGGTTTGGACTGTAAATTGTACAGTATTGTTTAAGGGTGGATTTTTTGTTTTGTTTTTTGCTTTGGGGGAAAATATGTTTTATAGTTTGATGACTTGGCTGTCTGGAAACATTCCCAGAGTGATTCAGTAGAACTTCAAATGCCATGCAAGACAACATGAGACCTTGTGGTTTATAGATGAAAACAGTCTACATGGGTAGAATAAATCCTCCAACACATGGCATATTCAGTCATGCAAATAAAATAAAAATATTCATATGCTGAGTAGAAAAAGTGAAGATCATTGGTGGAGCAACAAAAATGGGAGAAGTTGAACCAATTTATGCATTGCCAAATGTTAGCATTTGAATGGAGTACTGGATGCTATAGTACTCTATTACCAGTGCCATTGTGGCCCGCCAGCAGCCAGCAGAGCTGGCAGCAGATTCAGACAGTGAGTAGGTTGGGGAGGAACTGTGTTGGTGGCAGAGAAGGGGCCAGAGCTGTATGCCAGTTATCAGCTGCCTTCAAAGTCTGACATCAGTGAGGCAGATGAACAGCTAGAGCTTGTTCCCAGTGTGCGCATGCACAGAGTTGCCAGATGAAGGGAATAGCTAAATCCTCCCTTTGCTGGATGTGAATGAGCAGAATTCACAGTAAATTGATAAAAGGGACTTTTGTTGGGCAAGGAGTTTGCTTCATGCTCTTAGGAAGCCTAGGTCAGAACACATTAAATAATAATAATAATAATAATAATAATAATAATAATAATAATAATAATAATAATAATAATAATAATACTAACTCAAAAACAAAAAGAATTGAAGGATAAGATCATGGAGCATTTTCTGCTTAATGAGGAAAGGCAACGTTTACCATCACTAAAAACTGTGCCGAAGAAAATTTTGGCCCCTATCATGAAAATGGTTAATGCAGTGTTTTCAACAATTGAACCGGGATCCATCTTGGAAACAAACCAGTTAATGTACAGCGCAGCTGTAATAGTCACTAATGAACTAGGCATTAAAATTAAAGTACCTAGTCATACAACAGAAAAAGCATCAAAGCCAAAGTGGAAAATCCGTTTAGAACAAAAAATAAAAAAATTAAGGGCAGATGCTAGTAACTTAAAGAACATGCATGAGCAACGGCTTAAAAACAACAAAATCATAGATCGGCTAATCAGGAGATATAGATTGGATACAAGAAACATCAATGAAGCTGTAGAGATTGTAAAACAGCAGATAACAGCAACAGCTAGAAAAATTGAAAGATATGAGGCACGAATCATCCAATATAAACAAAATCAGCAATTTCGATCAGACCAACGGCGTTTTTATCAAAGTCTTAATGTAAATGGTGACACCAAAAGTGAAAAACCAGAAAAACAGGCCACAGTTGAATTCTGGAAAGAATTGTGGGAAAATGCAAAGGACTACAACAAGGAAGCAAAGTGGATACATGACTTTGAGAAAAGCATTGGCAACAAACAAATGCAAGTATTAGAAATAACAACTGAGATGGTCAAAAATCGAGTGAAAAAGGTAAAGAATTGGACATCACCTGGAAAGGACCAATTACATGGTTTCTGGCTCAAATATCTGACCAGTTTACATGCAATATTGGCCAGGCAACTGAATGAAATTTTACAAAAGGGCCAAATTGATGAATGGTTGACAACTGGAAAAACATACTTGATTCAGAAAGATCCAACTAAAGGAACAACACCTGAAAACTATAGACCAATAACATGCTTGCCAACAACCTTCAAATTACTCACAGGCATTATTGCAGATAACATGATGGATTATTTGGAAACAAACAACATCCTGCCAGTAGAGCAAAAAGGCAACAAAAGAAGGAGCAGGGGGACAAAAGATCAGCTTCTAATTGATAAAATGATATTAGAAAATTGTAAGAACAGAAAAACGAACTTGAATATGGTCTGGATTGATTACAAAAAGGCAATTGACTCACTGCCACATAGTTGGATCATAAAATGCTTAGAAACAACTGGCATTAGCAAAAATATTACATCCTTTACTGAAAAGGCAATGAAACAATGGAGAACTGAGTTGGCAGTAGGGAATGAGAGCTACGGAATGGTTAACATCAAGCGAGGAATTTTCCAGGGTGATTCACTTTCACCTCTTCTCTTCATCATCGCAATGATCCCACTATCAGTAATCTTTAAAAAAATGAAATTAGGCTACCAAACAGCCAAAAAAGCTGAAAAAATTTCGCATTTACTATATATGGATGATTTGAAACTCTATGGAAAGTCAGAAATAGAAATCCAATCATTGACAAATACAGTCCGAGTATTCAGCACCGATATTTCAATGCAGTTTGGCATGGAAAAATGTGCCACTGTATCCATAAAAAGGGGCAAAATCACTGCATGTGAGGGAATTGAAATGCCCAATGGCCAACTAATTAAATGCAATGAAAATGTAGTCTACAAATACTTAGGCATTCTGCAGTTGGATAACATCAAGCATGGAGAAGTAAAAACTATTGTCAGGCGAGAGTACACTAACAGAGTTAGGAAAATTTTGAAATCTAAATTGAATGGTGGAAATACAATCAAGGCCATAAATACCTGGGCAATACCAGTTATAAGATACACAGCTGGCATAGTTAACTGGACACAAACTGATTTGGACCTTTTGGACCGAAAAACCAGAAAACTAATGACAATGCACTACAGTTTACATCCACGTGGTGATACTGATAGACTGTACCTGCCCCGAAAATCAGGTGGCAGAGGATTATTACAAGTGAAGCAAACAGTTGAAGAAGAAAAACATGCACTGGCTGATTATTTAAAAGAAAGTCAAGAACATCTATTAATCGAAGTAAAGAACAAAAATCTACTGAAGGCCCAACAGACGAAACAAGAATACAGAAAAGATGTGATAAAATCAAGAATGGAGAGTTGGCAGAACAAAGCACTGCATGGCCAATTTCTGGAAAAAATAAAAGATAAAGTGGAAAGTGAACAAACTTGGTTATGGTTAACAACAGGTACATTAAAGAAAGAAACAGAGTCACTAATCCTGGCTGCGCAAGAACAAGCTATCCGCACAAATGCCATTAAGGCCAAAATCGAAAAATCCTCTGATGATGCCAAATGCAGACTTTGCAAAGAAGCTGACGAAACTGTTGATCACATACTCAGCTGCTGTAAAAAAATCGCCCAGACTGATTATAAATTGCGGCACAATTCAGTAGCACAAATGATCCATTGGAATTTGTGCAAAAATTATAATATTAAAACAGCAACAAACTGGTGGGAACATCAGCCTGAAAAAGTCACAGAAAATCAGATGGTCAAGATCTTGTGGGATTTCCGTATACAAACCGACAAAATACTGGCGCATAATACACCAGACATCACACTGGTTGAGAAAAATAAGGTCACAATCATAGACATCGCAATACCAGGTGATAGAAGGGTCGCCGAGAAGGAACATGAAAAAATCGCAAGATACCAGGACTTAAAAATCGAAATTCAACGACTATGGCACAAACCAGCAGTGGTAATTCCAGTGGTAATTGGCACACTGGGTGCTATTCCAAAAGCACTGGAATTACATTTAAAACAGTTAAATATTGACAAAATCACCATCAGTCAAATGCAAAAAGCCGCACTGCTTGGATCTGCACGCATATTACGAAAATACGTTACGACGTCCTAGGCCCCTGGGTGGGGCCCGACTAGTAACCAATGCCAAATCCGGCGAAACAACTGGCCGCTGTGATACAATTGTATAATAATAATAATAATAATGAAAAGAGCCAAAGAAGCTGAAAAAATTTCGCATTTACTATATATGGATGATTTGAAACTCTATGGAAAGTCAGAAATAGAAATCCAATCCTTGACAAACACAGTCCGAGTATTCAGCACCGATATTTCAATGCAGTTTGGCATGGAAAAATGCGCCACTGTATCCATAAAAAGGGGGGAAATCACACTGGTTGAGAAAAATAAGGTCACAATCATAGACATCGCAATACCAGGTGATAGCAGGGTCGCCGAGAAGGAACATGAAAAAATCGCAAAATACCAAGACTTAAAAATCGAAATTCAATGACTATGGTACAAACCAGCAGTGGTAATTCCAGTGGTAATTGGCACACTGGGTGCTATTCCAAAAGCACTGGAATTACATTTAAAACAGTTAAATATTGACAAAATCACCATCAGTCAAATGCAAAAAGCCGCACTGCTTGGATCTGCACGCATATTACGAAAATACGTTATGACGTCCTAGGCCCCTGGGTGGGGCCCGACTAGTAACCAATGCCAAATCCGGCGAAACAACTGGCCGCTGTGATACAATTTTATAATAATAATAATAATTAAGGGCAGATGCTAGTAACTTAAAGAGCATGCATGAGCAACCGCTTAAAAACAACAAAATCATAGATCGGCTAATCAGAAGATATAGATTGGATACAAGAAACATCAATGAAGCTGTAGAGATTGTAAAACAGCAGATAACAGCAACAGCTAGAAAAATTGAAAGATATGAGGCACGAATCATCCAATATAAACAAAATCAGCAATTTCGATCAGACCAATGGCATTTTTATCAAAGTCTTAATGTGAATGGTGACACCAAAAGTGAAAAACCAGAAAAGCAGGCCACAGTTGAATTCTGGAAAGAATTGTGGGAAAATGCAAAGGACTACAATAAGGAAGCAAAGTGGATACATGACTTTGAGAAAAGCATTGGCAACAAACAAATGCAAGTATTAGAAATAACAACTGAGATGGTCAAAAATCGAGTGAAAAAGGTAAAGAATTGGACATCACCTGGAAAGGACCAATTACATGGTTTCTGGCTCAAATATCTGACCAGTTTACATGCAATATTGGCCAGGCAACTGAATGAAATTTTACAAAAGGGCCAAATTGATGAATGGTTGACAACTGGAAAAACATACTTGATTCAGAAAGATGCAACTAAGGGAACAACACCTGAAAACTACAGACCAATAACATGCTTGCCAACAACCTTCAAATTACTCACAGGGATTATTGCAGATAACATGATGGATTATTTGGAAACAAACTACATCTTGCCAGTAGAGCAAAAAGGCAACAAAAGAAGGAGCAGGGGCACAAAAGATCAGCTCCTAATTGATAAAATGATATTAGAAAATTGTAAGAACAGAAAAACGAACTTGAATATGGCCTGGATTGATTACAAAAAGGCACTTGACTCACTGCCACCTAGTTGGATCATAAAATGCTTAGAAACAACTGGCATTAGCAAAAATATTACATCCTTTACTGAAAAGGCGATGAAACAATGGAGAACTGAGTTGGCAGTAGGGAATGAGATCTATGGAATGGTTAATATCAAGCGAGGAATTTTCCAGGGTGATTCACTTTCACCTCTTCTCTTCATCATTGCAATGATCCCACTATCAGTAATCTTTAAAAAAATGAAATTAGGCTACCAAACAGCCAAAGAAGCTGAAAAAATTTCGCATTTACTGTATATGGATGATTTGAAACTCTATGGAAAGTCAGAAATAGAAATCCAATCATTGACAAACACAGTCTGAGCATTCAGCACCAATATTTCAATGCAGTTTAGCATGGAAAAATGCGCCACTGTATCCATAAAAAGGGGCAAAATCACTGCATGTGAGGGAATTGAAATGCCCAATGGCCAACTAATTAAATGCAATGAAAATGTAGTCTACAAATACTTAGGCATTCTGCAGTTGGATAACATCAAGCATGGAGAAGTAAAAACTATTGTCAGGCGAGAGTACACTAACAGAGTTAGGAAAATTTTGAAATCTAAATTGAATGGTGGAAATACAATCAAGGCCATAAAACCTGGGCAATACTAGTTATAAGATACACAGCTGGTATAGTTAACTGGACACAAGCTGATTTCGACATTTTGGACTGAAGAACCAGGAAACTAATGACAATGCACTACAGTTTACATCCACGTGGTGATACTGATAGACTGTACCTGCCCCGAAAATCAGGTGGCAGAGGATTATTACAAGTGAAGCAAACAGTTGAAGAAGAAAAACATGCACTGGCTGATTATTTAAAAGAAAGTCAAGAACATCTATTAATCGAAGTAAAGAACAAAAATCTACTGAAGGCCCAACAGACGAAACAAGAATACAGAAAAGATGTGATAAAATCAAGAATGGAGAGTTGGCAGAACAAAGCACTGCATGGCCAATTTCTGGAAAAAATAAAAGATAAAGTGGAAAGTGAACAAACTTGGTTATGGTTAACAACAGGTACATTAAAGAAAGAAACAGAGTCACTAATCCTGGCTGCGCAAGAACAAGCTATCCGCACAAATGCCAGTAAGGCCAAAATCAAAAAATCCTCTGATGATGCCAAATGCAGACTTTGCAAAGAAGCTGATGAAACTGTTGATCACATACTCAGCTGCTGTAAAAAATCGTGCAGACTGATTATAAATTGCAGCACAATTCAGTAGCACAAATGATCCATTGGAATTTATGCAGGAACAAGAAAAAATTGCGAAATACCAGGACTTAAAAATTGAAATTCAACGATTATGGCACAAACCAGCAGTGGTAATTCCAGTGGTAATTGGCACACTGAGTGCTATTCCAAAAGCACTGGAATTACATTTAAAACAGTTAAAAATTGACAAAATCACCATCAGTCAAATGCAAAAAGCCGCACTGCTTGGATCTGCACGCATATTATGAAAATACGTTACGACGTCCTAGGCCCCTGGGTGGGCCCGACTAGTAACCAATGCCAAATCCGGTGAAACAACTGGCTGCTGTGATACAATTGTATAATAATAATATCCACTGTTAGCAAATGTTACCCATATCTTACACTGCAGGGAATTCTGTAGATATTATGTCAACATAAATTAATCCTACCTATAGAACAGACCACAAATTACAGGTGCGAAGTACACAGTTTAAACTTAGCAAATTAAAAAGTACCTGTGTCAGGAAGAATTGACCTGGAAGACATACAGTCAAAGCATAGACCTTTATCAGGAATTGATTAAATTATTCAGAAGAGAACCTGAAAAATTATAAAAAGAGATTAGGGTTATTTTGAAAAGTGAGCAAGAAAGAATAGTCTCATAATTTCATAGAGGAGAAAATCCAGTGGTTTGCAGAGAAAAATATCATAAATAAAGGCACAAAATGAAAGCACTGTGCAATCAAAAAGGCACGATGCACACCAGTTTTTAATTTGAAGCAAGAGGGCAATAGGAAAAATGACTTAATCAAGAAGATCCACATAGGAAAATAACAAGACAGTGAAAATGAGAGCACCTTTCAAAAAGTTCAAAGAAATCACAGGGGGGGTGGGGAATTAGAGTGAAACTTGGATTTTGTTTTTGGCCATTCAATCACGTCCAATTTGGAGATTGCCTGGACAAATCAATGAAGTTTTCTTGGCAAGCTTTTTCAGAAGTGGTTTGACTTGCCTGCTTCCAGAAAGAGTGATTGGTTACCCTCCTGGCTTCATGTCTAAGGTGGGACTAGAACTCACACTCATCAGCTTTCTTAACCAGATACTTAACTATCTACACCAAACTGGCTCTGAAGCTTGGAATACTCAGGAATAATCCCAAAAGAGACATAATAAACACAAAAGATGAGGTATGACAGCAATAAACCAACTATCACATAGGAAAGCATCAGGTGAAAATGAAGTAAACCTTAAATTGTTTAAAGTTGCTGGAGATAAGATAAAGCATCAACACATAGTGAACTAAACAGTACAGTCTAGAGACTGAAAAAAGATCAGAGATGTCAGGGAATGTGCAATCTATCATCCTATTTCAATAATTTCTTCCTCCTCCCTCCCTTCCTTTCTCTTTCTCTCTCCCACCCCCCACCTCCCACCCCCATAATCCCAGTTAAACACAAAACCAGATAGTTATGGAGAATGTAAACAGGAGGGTTAGCTTTAATTTATTATTATGTTGTTAATCTTTGGTAAGATTCACAGCCTTTGGGGCTGGTTGGTAGCTCAACAGCTCGAGTCCTAGCCAAGGACCTAGGAACTGTTAAGGTAATGTCAGAGGATATAAGCTGTTCCAAGTAGGGTGGTTTTTTTGTAGAATCAGAATGTTCAAGTCTGATCAATTTAAAATTTCCAAATAGCGAGATAGCCCTTTAGGTATTGCTCCAAGAGTTCCAATTACAATCGAGACAACACACGATTTCTTTTTCCACAGTCGCTCAACTTTAATTTGCAAGTCCTGCTACTTTATGATTTTTTCTTGCTGTTTATCTTCAATTCGTACATCTCCAGGTATTGCAATGTCAATGAACCATATTTTTTTCTTTTCAACTATTGTTATGTCAGGTGTGTTGTGGGCCAAGTGCCTGTATGTCTGGATTCTGAAGTCCCACAAGATCTTGACTTTCTCATTCTCTAAAACTTTCTGAACCTAATAATACTGCATTGATTATCTTGGATTGTGGAATTGATTATCTTGGATTGTGGAATATATTAAAGTTCATAAGCACACAAAAACACATGATTACTGTTTGGAAGAACCAGCACAATGAACAAGAATCTACAATGAAAATCGAATTGATACAGAATGATTCAGAATAGGAAAAGGATAATAAGGGTGCATGTTTTCCTCCTGGACAACAAATATAACAATAGCAGAATTGGAATTGATGATAGTTGGAATCAAATTATGATGCTGAAGTGACAACAGTTGGACGTACATAATCAGAATTATGTACTTACTGTAGTCAATAATAAAGAAATCTGTAGGAACATATTCAGAAAGTAAAATAGAAAATGAAAAATTCATGTAAATGTTAAATATTAACAGGTTGAAGGTAATATCCTAGTTGTCTTATGGTTAACAATGAAGAAGACAAAGTGGTAAACAGAGTGATTAAAACAATAGTATTTCTTGTATGTATGTAATGTATGTTTGGGAATCCAGGACACTGAGAAAGACTGAGAAGGTGCCTTCAAAGTATAGATCTGAAGTTGGTTACAAAGAATGCTGTGAATTGCAAGAGGAACCCAATAATCATGGACCAAATAAGCACTGACTCCTATCTTGAACGGGATGGTGAGCGAGCAGAAACTGCCATACTTTGGGTATTCAATGCCAGTGGATGACAGACTATTACAAATGACTCTGTGGGGCAAATAGGAGATGAAGATGATGGATAAATTGGTTGAATGGAATCAAAGAGATTTCATTAATGTCCCTGGAAGAGCTGCAGATAGATAGTCACTAAAGCACAATGAGATGGCAAGCACCTCTATTTGTCCATGCAGCCATCAGGAAATGTGTTTGATTCGGTGGCACTTAATTAAAAATTCTGATTCTGATCATTTTGTTCAACTATAGAAATCAGTTAAATTGAGTGTCATGGTGGTCTAGTGGTGAAGACACTTGCTTCCCACTCAGAAGGTTGAGAGTTTAATCTTAGGTAGTGGCAGATATTCTCTCCTAAGACGCAAAAATAAAATATCTGCTGTGAACTCCATGTAGATGTCAGGAAGGATATCTGCCCAATAAAATGCTCAGCTCCATAACCCAAATAGGGACTACAAAGTTGTAAAAAGGAAGTTTTATATAATTCAGTTAAGTTTATCTGCTGCATTGATTCGGTGATTTGATAACATCACTCAGTAAGTTTGTTCTTGTATAGGTCCATATTGATTTTAGTTTTTTTCATTTCTGAATCAATGAAACCAAGTAGTAGTTTTAAATCCCTGCCTTGATCTATGAATTGCTTTATCTCAAGTATTCCAGCGATGCTATAAGAAGGAAATAGGGAAAAATATCTACTTTTATTGGCTTCTTAGAAAAATAAACTCTTTGTGAAGATCTGTATAGCTAACATATCTAGATATTATCAGTTCTTTCTTATGCTTGGGATATTTCTAATTCATGACACTTCTGGCAAACTATTTATGATTTCTGTTTAAAAACTATTTAAAAACTGTGAGCAAAAGTGAGGTGTGTTAGTCTGTTTTAACATAATTTCACTTCAGGGGTTCTGAAAAGGGGTTAGACATGGCGTGCTTCTATTCATATTGCTAAGGAGGTTAACATCGTGAAATATGAGAAGTTTAGACCACTCAGTTATAATGAGCATTGACATAAACAGCAGGAAGTGGCATACTCTTTTTGGTTTTTACTTATAGCAAGGAGGCTTTTATTGTATGCATTAGATTGAAGGGAATACTACCATGCTTGGAGTTTCAATATTGTTGAGTTATGTCCTTCTCCTTTTTTTTCTTTTTTAAGAAAATGCTCTGTGTGTGTGTCTGTCTTGAGATTGTCAGTGTGATTTGGCTCTTGGGTTCTTGCAAACAATTTGTTAGCATCCCAATCTGGCAAATATCTCTTTCTCACTCCAAGTTGCTCACTCGCGTATCTTCCCGTCTTCTTCAGAGTGAAGAGCAGAGAAGAGAACTGTCTGGAGTTATCGCTGCCCTAAAGCAGCCTGTTAAAGTTCTCTTTAAAACCAATTAATAAAACACTGGGAGGAAAAAAGAACCTAATTCTATGTTGCTGATAAATTTCTGGTCTCTTTACTTCCAAGTTTTATTTTTCTTTCTTGTTTCTTTTCTTTTGCCTATCTTGCCTCCCCCTCCCCCCATGCTTAATAAATTAAAATATTAAGTTACTATGCACCCTTTTGGGATTCCTCTTCTTTCTTCAGTGCAGAAACCTCCTGCTTTCTCCCTTCTCATATTTTCCTGCCCAGCAAGACATCATGTTGATGGATATCATGCCCATGAAGCTCCAGGAACACTGAGGGCGTGGCTAATTTCATCAGATCTGGGCTATGCAAAATTCAGAATTTTCTATTCTGTAGAAACTTGGGAACATTTCCACTCAAAACAAACACTATTTGTTTTTCCCCCCAAGGTTTTTTATTGCAATTTTTTTACATATTTTATGAACAAAGTGATGCCCAAATGTTTTCTTTTACATTTTCTCATATACATAATCCATTTTACATCATATCTCTGTTTCCAATATCAGCTATATTATTCTCTTCCCATATCTTAAACTTATTTTCTTCTTAATACATAAACAATATCACTAATCACCCTTAATTTCTAATATCTTACAATAACATCAACTCCATCGCTAAATATGTTTCTCAAATTCCACTTTGTCTCTTAATTTAAATAATCTTCAAAGTTAAAGCAAATTGTATTTGTATCAAATGCAATGCAACTTGTACCTCATTTCCATACCTATAAAACCTGACATATATAATAAAGAACTTTGTCCCTTGCATACCTATGAATTTAAGGCATGTTTTTTTTTTAATATTGTCATGATTGAAGCTAATAAATCTTTTCCTAATTAATACTGCATTTTACACAAGTTTCATTGGCCAAAGGGCTCTCAATAGATTTATTCTGTTTGGCTGTAAAATAAAATAAAAAATCACCAAATTAACATTTTCTGTAGTATTACCATAACTTTTCAGAAACCTTTACTGTAAATTCACTCTTTAAAAGAAATGTGTTAAAATATGCTGGATGCTTTCTAAGCTAATACAATAATGCTTACTCTTCATCGTAGGTCTGTTTGTAAAGAGTGATAAAAATAGCAGAGAAGTATTTCCCCATTTGTTGTGTGAGAAGGGATCTAACTGAAGCTCGCATGAATATAGCAGGAAGAATTAAATCTCGGACAGCTTTTTTTTAAAAAAAAAGATGAAAAAGGTACCAAAGCACTATCCAGGAAACAAAGGGCTCGTTTTCAAAGGAGAAGCAACTGTCTAGCATCTGGATGAATCTGTCAACATCACGCATGAGTTGTATATATACAGATTCTGTATATACAGAATCTTTTAAATGACTGGTCTTTATCTGTGGATAATTAGAAAGCCATCTGTGGAAATGATAATAGGATGCAGGAATGGCAGCACATAACATAGCCAAATCATTTTTGGCAACCCCTGGAGTTGCCCCAGATTTAATCTTCAATGTTTGGAAGCAAATGAGGAAATGCAGCAGCTTGTTAGGGTAGAACTTTAAAAAAAAATAACAAACAAAACGGACATGTTGAATTTGCATCAGGCTCTGCTTATTTGTTTTTAAAATCCAATTTCCTCAAAAGATAAATGTCAACTGGACATTTTGCCTTCAAATCTTTGGGTGGTCATGGTTTTGTTCTGCTTTTAATTTACTTTAATATGGCTGGTCCCAAATAGGTTGTTTGCCCAGATGATTACATCAGTCTAGAAATATAAGAGAAGAAGAGGCAGAGCCTGAGGGCAGAGTCAAAAGAGGAATCAGCCTGGAAACATTACATTCTCACAAGCGATCCGCATCCAGCCCCTCTTGAATTCTGTTAATTTTTATCTAGCACCAATTTAGTGCTGACTGTCAGTTCAATGAGATTCTTGTATATAGGCATGAGCAATAAATCAGCTTAACTGGAAGTTAAGCATGGTCCTGATTCTTTGTGCCTGGCAAGAAATATTGTTTGAGCACATTAAAATACAGAATATCTCTGGAACATCAAAATCTTTGAGATCCAATCCCAAGAGGGGGGGGGAAATCCTTCCCAGTAAAATCATGACACAATTGATCCTGTAGCCGTTTCATTGATGAGGCTCCAGAAGGAGATGGCAATTACAATGATGGCAGGCGCAGAGAGGTAGGAAGGCACCCTCTGCTTCCGTTCACAATGTGTCATCTTTTCAAGGTAGTTCAGATGGGATACAAAACCATGAGTACTAACACAACCTTTATTGTAAAATTGCAGTAATATTCAAGCCTTGCAAGCCCCCTCCCCCGCCTTTACTTTACGGGAACTAGGGAGGGTCTCTTGAGACTGTTTCCTTGACCCCATCCCTCCCTCCTTTGGACTCAGATTTTATTTATTAGACTGTTGTCTCAGCTGTGGCTCCTCTTCCCATCTTCCAAGGTTATTCTCTGAGTGCATTACGTGATGCTTCCAACTTATCCATCTACTTTGGGTTATTTAAATCCAGTCAGCTAATGCACAGCATGCAGCTTGCCAGGCAATTGAGTTAATTCTTGAGTTATATAAGGCAACAAAATTCACCGAGATTTGTCGCTTCATTCCTACCGCCCATCACTTTTGCCTTCCCACAGATATGCTGACTCCTTACAAGAATATCAGCATCACTCTTAAACCCATTCTCATGTGCAAATTTATTAAATTAAGCATGGGATATATGATGAGCATTCAGGTTAAACCGAAAGATAACCTAAGATGATTCTTTGTGCTTTGTTGGCTGATTTCTCCTTATTGTTTTGGGCAACGGATGACTTCTATTGGTAAAGCCGAGGCACAAGAATTTGGAACTCTGTGCTGAGGTTGTACAGCTCTCCAAAGAAAAGTGAGCAACATATGGCCTCCAGATGTTTGTTAGCTATTGTCCCTGAGCATTGGCTAGACCAGCCAGGCTGATGAGTGAGCCCAGCAATCTTTGGAAAGCTACCTGGTCCCTCCCAGCATTAACCTCTTTGCTGATTTCTCCTGGAATGCCGGGGGGAAACAACTAAAATATTGACGATGGTTGAGCAGTACATTTTCTACTAAGACCTCGTAGCATCTTTTGTAACTGAGGATCATGTGCAGTTATACTATGTTTTAAGTAAATGACTCTTCCCTGGGACTACATAGCAAATTGTCAAAAGCAGATATTCTGAGTCTCTTAGCTGTGCCCTCTACTGGTACCTCTCATTCAGGGGTGGGCTTCAAAAGTTTTAGCAAGGGGTTCTCTGCCTAATTGTTCGGTGGGTGTGGCCATGGTGAGTGTGGCCTAGTCGGCCTCTTGCACCACGGTGTGTGGGGGTTTGCCCTCCCTGGGCTCCAGAAGCTTTTCTTGAGCCTCCAGGAGGGCGAAAACCGCCTTCCCAAGCTTCGGAGGCCCTCTGGAGGCTGGAAATGGGCCCATTTCTAGCCTTCCTGAAATTCCGTTAGGGCCATTTTTTGCCCTCCCCAAGCCTCCATGTGCATCCTGCACTTACCTGCATCTAAAATGAGCCACGTGGAAACTCCTGGGAGGGGAGGAGTGGGGTTGGCAGGGCCAGCCAGGAGTGGGATTTGGGGGTTCTCCAAACTGCACAGAGTCTTAGCTAGAAGTTCTCCTGAACCCCTGCGAACCCCCAGAAGCCTACCCCTATGCTGATTATTCAATAAGTGTCATTGTTATTGTTACTCCAAGGAGTACTAAACTCTGTCTTCTTGTGCAAACAACTTGGCTGTTGTTGGCTTATCCAATTACAGATCCAAGAATGTGCCAATGAGAGATCGGAAAAGGACGTTCTTAAGGCCCTGATGTTTGCAAGGGCTGATGACCATCTTCTTGTTCCAACTTTTCTTTCAACCCTGTTTTGCATAAGCAGACTAGAGGATAGATTTTAGTATTTAAAATTACCACAGGAGCGGCCATTTATATCTGTTTATGGAATGGCTACCATGCTCTGAACCTTTGAGGGGATTGGAGCAGTGTATTCTAGAGAACCCAACAGGCTTGGTTTCTTTACAAAGGAAAAAAAGCGTTCTTAATTAATTAATAATCACCAGTTCTTTGGCCTTCTCAGCATATAGGGATTTCTGCAATCCTGATTCTGTATTGGCACGCTCATGTGTTCCAGATCTGACAAGGCGCAGTCAGCCTCATTGTACAATGCGTGCAAAGTATGGATAATTCTGTGAACAAGTTGTTATTGAACAAAGAAATAAGTGAATCAACTTTTCACTATTTCTTCTGTGTCAAACCTATATAACCAAGGGGCCCTTTGTGTCTGTTTTTGTATTTTTCCATTGCATTGTTTATGCTGGAGATGGAAAATAATGAAGTGGAAGAATGTGTAGGTGTAGATGCGAGGGAGAGAACTGATAAAAAAGTGAGTTTCTTTTTCCAGTTAATGATATTTTTTTAAATCGTTCTCCATTGTGCTTATTCTGGAACCTTTGAATTCATTCCAGAGATAATGAAAGAAGAGGGCAAATACATTGTTACTTTTGTGCTCCTTTGTAACAATTTAAATGGGCTGTTAACACAAGTACAGTAATATTTGAAATCAGTGATCCTTTAATATGAGATGAAGTGGAATGAAAAATATGGTTTGTATGCTGGATTGAGATAGAAGCACGCCTAGTTGAATTAAATTGACATGGTGAAATGAGAAGAGAAATGTCATCCTTGCCTCCAGATAACCTGATGTTTAAACACGCATATAATAAGTCATTCTTAAATAGCACTTCTATTGTGAAGTATTGCAATTAAGACTAAAATAGAAACTGAGAAATAGAGATTGCAGAATACTTTTAACATTTGACCAAATATTTGAAAACATTGATTATTTGTCCCTGCAGGGAAAAACTGATTAATCCTATCCCAGAAAGCCTTCGTGCTTAATCTTTGCCAGGGTTAGGGTTAGGCCGCAGGGGTGGGCTGCTGGGGGTTCGCAGGGGTTCGGGAGAACTTCTAGCTAAGATTTTGTGCAGTTCGGAGAACCCCCAAATCCCACTCCTGGTTGGCCCTGCCCACCCCTCCCCTCCCAGGAGTCCCCACATGACCCATTTTGGATGCAGGTAAGTGCAGGGCATGTGTGAAGATTTGGGGAGGGTGAAAAACAGGCCTACCAGAAGTTTAGTAGGCCTCTGGAGCCTGGGGAGGCCGTTTTTGCCTTCCCAGAGGCTTGAAGAAAGCCCCTGGAGCTCGGGGAGGGAAAAAAGGTTCCACCCATCGTGATGCAGGAGGCCAACTAGGCCACACCAAAAGGGCCACACCCACCGAGCAACCGGGCAGAGATCCCCTTGCTAAAAATTTTGAAGCCCACCCCTGGGTTAGGGTTATATTCATGTTTCATTTGAGGAATAGAAACCCCACCATTCAAGGCCTTCCAAGCTTTTTCTTTACCTTCAAAGTTTAAGAAAACTTATATTTACACAAAATTATTTTTGTGTTTGAATTCCCCATACCTGATTAGACAAAGCATTTAAAACATCAGGCTAGACAAAGATCAATCTGCATGAAGATTATTTAGGCCTTCAACAGCACTTGAATGTTAAAAAAAAGCACATGAAAGGATAAAAAAAATCTTTCTATGAATTAAATTCTACAGGTAGTCCTTGATTTCCAAACAGTTCATTTACTGACACTTTTAAGTTACAACAGCACTGAAAAAAAGGCAATTTTTCACAACCATTGCAGCATCCCTGGGGTCATATGGTCAAAATTTGGGTGCTTGGCAATTGGCTCACATTTATGGGGGTCCCAGGATCATGTGATCCCCTTCTGACAAGCTATATCAATGGGGAAACATGATTCACTTAACAACAGTTACTATCTTAATAACTGCAGTGATTCACTTAACAGCTGTTGCAAGAAAAGTCATAAAATGGGACAACATTCTCTTAACAAATGTCTCACTTAGCAACAGAAATGCTGGCCTCAAATGTGGTTGTAGGTCGAGGACTACCTGTAGTATTTTGAGCCAAAGTTTTGACTTTTCTTCAGAAGTTGCCCTGTGTTCTCATTCTTGATTTCCTACCTGGCCATAGATATTAATTTTACTTTTAAAGGTACCAATAATGAACCTTCCCTTATTACAATCCTAATATTTTAAGAGTATATTGAGAATATATCATATAACAAATGATTTGTTATCTATCCATATCACATTTTTAAAAAAATAAAAGAGTGACTCTACGTATGTATTAGGGTTCACTTTATAACACGTATTGTTGATGTTCTACTGTCATTGACCTATGTTACATAGTTGGATGACTAATTAGCATCTTTTATGCCAATTAGCAAACTAGTCTATGGAGTGAAGTGAGAATATTAAATCTGTAATTAATGTATATAAACAGAATGGGATACTTTTGTAGTTGTTTCCTCTGTGCAAAATAAAAGAAAAATATTTATTTGGCCAAGTTTTATCTGATAGTTTAAACAAAATTTGAATTAAGATGCCAACAGTATGTGCCCATGTGAACAAATTGCAGAAAACCGCAGCATGAAGGTTGCCATCTTAGCTGTGTGCCAAAATCGCTTAATTTGAATTGTACATTTGACGTTTTTGGGATGTAGCCAGAGTTGGAGGAGATGAAGGGAGTGGGCCTTTTTGTGGTGCTTTGTGCATTTTAATAAGCATGAATGCATAAAAGGGGCACAGGAGGCCAAGACAATATCCTGCCAGGCTCTTGAAGGACAACAAGACAGGATAATATATTTCCAGTTTCTGTTTGCTCTTTGCTGGTGTTCATAGTAGCAGACTGCCAGCATCGATGGTGAGAATTTGGATGTTTCATTTAGTTTAGTAGAGGCAGGGTGTAATTTCGATAAATGCAATATTTCCCCCCCTAAGATCTCTAAACTCTCTCCCACCACACCCGCATCTTCTCGAAGCTTTTTGTGCTTGACTACTTCACTTTTTTCCACATTTAATTTTTTGTAATTGTGCTTGCAACATCTTTGTTAGAAAGATGATCCATCCATTAGCCCCTCCTCCATTGCATTGTGCCAGAATAAGAAAATGTTACAAAAGAATATGAATATTGTTTTATTCTTGATGCACAATGGTCACCAATTCTTAATTAAGGCTTTCTAACTTTTCTAAAAAAGAATTAGTTAACAGGTGTCCTTAGATTCTTGCTACGTCTTGCAACGGTAGTTGGTTACCATTCTTTCCTGTGGTGTGTAGTGTGACAGGATCAGCAAACACCTTCTAATAATTTAATTCCCTCCTAAATAGTTCATTGCAAATATAAATTGAGGTGTCTGTATGCCTGTCTGTATGTGTCTTGAATAATAAGAGTGACACTGTCACTCTTGAATAAGGCTGACAGCAAACGATTTCATAGAACATCAGAGTTGAAAAGGCCTTGGAGGTCTTCTAGTCCAACCAGTGGTGGGTTCCTACAGGTTCGACTGAACCGGTAGTAGCTTGGCAGCCTGGGTCACTGAAACCGGCTGTGACCCAGGCCTGCCACACCTCCAAACTGGTTTTCCTGGAGGCGCTGTAGGCAGTGCCATCCTGTTTTTTGCTCTATCAAGCGTGCATGCACATGCGGCGCATCACTAAGCGAACTGGCATTAGTGGCTGCCGGAACTCACCACTGAGTCAAACCCCTGCTCAAGAAGGAGACCCTATATCAGTGGTGTCAAACTCACATCATCACGTTTTGGGACTTTTCCCTCTTCACTAAACCGGGTGTGGGCGTGGCCAGGCCAGGAGTTTGACAGCCCTGCCCTACACCATTTCAGATAAATGGCTGTCCAGCTGAGCTGTTCAGTGTAATTATTGTGGCCTGTGTTTCTTTAAGCCAAGCACATTCCTCAAAGTTTATATCTCTCAATTTGTGCCCCTTACTAGCACTGATGACGTTACCTAGTTTGGGTAATGAAACATCTGCAAGAAAAAAGAAAGAAAGCTCAGAGAGCACCAAGGACCCCTCATGTCAACCCTGAGCTACAAGTATTCTCCTTTATAAGGAGAAATTTCCTGACACTGAGAACCGGTTTCCTTCCAGAAGTTTTAGAGGTGCTCCATCACTGGAGGTTTTTAAGAAGAGATTGGACAGCCATTTGTCCAGAATAGCATAGGGTTTCCTGCTTGGACTAGAAGACTTCCAAGGTCCCTTCCAACTTTGTTATTATGCATTCTATAATATAAATAATTGCCTATTTCTCTGTCTGCTTAACCCTTTCTAAATCAGAGCAATTAGAAATTACTTGTTGGGATTTCTTTGATACTTGTCAGTCATCAATAAAGCATAAAGCTCATCTATCAAAGGGCTTCTGAAAATACTGTATGGGTGTATAACATTTAACAACCTGATTTTTTTTAAAAAATTAATAAAATAAATGCTTTTAAGCAAATGACGAGGTTTTCTCTTTGTAGTTGAACAGCTGGAAATAGCTAATGTTTTGTTGGAATAGAAGAAGTGTTTTTGTAATGATGTTGGAAAGTGAATGAAATATCCACCAAACATTACTTAGTAAATATGATCCAAAACCAAAATAGCAGTTCTGGAAACTGCTTGGGCTATCATTAGTAGTAGGGCTGCTGCACGCACTTAAATGTTTGGGGAGAACTGTTTTGTATTTAGTGTGAGTGTGACACTTCTCTGGTGTTCATTAAAACAGCCTGGTCTTTTCCAGCTTTCTATGTGAAGATGATCCAGATTTGCTAATTAAACCCAATTTAGCTCTTAAAGCCGTGCACCTTTTTTCATATTTGCAGAGTAATGAGAAAAAAATGGGGCTGGGGTTGCTTTAATTAAGAGTAGAAAACAGCTGCTGTTGTGACAAATCCAAGTTTTTGAAACCTTGCTATATTACAGAACTAAATTGCATGCTAACTGATCCTCATTTTGAAAACATACTTTCATTTAATATTTGGAGAGGGGAGTCTACATTGTGCTTTATATCCTGTTCCAACTGAATAATGCTAAAATACTTTAATTTTGAGTGCCTGAAAGTATCGTATAAACACAAAAGGCCTATTGATTCATAAGAATATCAAGCAATATTACCTAGGTTTGGGAATTTCTGCCTTTCTTGAACTCTAAAAGTTGTTCAAATTAGTAACATATCCGAAGATAATAGGAGCTTTTGCCAGTGTGGACTTTCCCAAATATGCTGGATTATACATCTCATTTTTATACCCAGATTAACTATTTGGCCAGTCCCATGAAGACCCACAGTTTCTGTACATTTTCCAGATAATTAGTCTGGAAAAGAAGAGCAGCATACACCTAGTTGGTTGAACATTACATGAAGTGGTGGGTTGCAGATTCCGTTCCCACCAGTATGGTGGGAACGGGCTTGCCGGCGTTGCCATGGACGCGCGCAGCACGCGCATGTGTCTTGGTGCTTCTGAGAGCCTCCACAACGCTCCATCTGCTCAGTGGAGCATCGCACAGGCGCTATGCATGCTGTGCGCAGGTGCGGAAGCACGTGTACTGTTGCCAGCTGCTCTTCTGGTTTCTGACATGCATGCTAGTCTTCACGGGTGCTAGAGTGCCAGAAAACAACCCCCCAAAAAAGTCCCCAAACAGGTCATTTTCTGGGCTGGTTTCTGGGTCTAAAGCAGCCTGAAAAAGGGCTCAAAAATGACCTGAAAACAGCCAAAAACCCCAGCCAAAAACAGGCATATGTGTGCCACCCAGCTGGTCTTCAGGTTTCTGGCACTCAGGCGCACATGCACACGCATGCACATGCCTTCCGTTTTGGGTACTCGGTGCCAAAAAGGTTCTCCATCGCTGCCTTATAGTGTCTATGACAATAAAGAAGGCAGGCAAAAGTTAACAGTTTTCTCTAGCATTGATAGCCAGTGGTACCTTTGAATTGCTTTCATAATTATCATTCAGTAGTACTGATAGACTCCAATCTCCAATAGTCAAATCTTTTTTTTTAAAGTGGAGAGTTTAATAGATAAATATGGACTTGCACATTTCAAGATTTTAAAGTTGTTCCCATATCATAAATAGCCATTAGCATTCTAGTCTGTATCATTATTTATTTATAATGTACTTGGATGGTGCTATCGCTTACTTTTCGGTTTACTGTGTTTCTGACAGAAATATCTTACAGTCTAAAATTAGATTATAGCAGCAAAAAAAGGAGGAGAAGCAATTCAGATCCAAAAGTATATCTGAAATGGAAGTCCAATTTTCAGCAGAATATTCATTCTTTTCTATTACTTATTTTAGCCTGCAATCTTTCCACAGTGAGTCCGTTTGATTTTCACTTCTTAAAGATTGCAGTATTCATTCAGTTGGAAATGGATATGGTTATGTGTGTGTCTATGTGTGATTATATATATATATATATATATATATATATATATATATATATATATATATATATATATATATATATATACACACACACACACACATACACACACACACATATATACACCGTATATATATATCACACAGTGATGTGTGTGTGTATCTATCTATCTATCTATCCAAAATATATATGTATGTGTGTATACATATACCTTTATTTATTTATCAGCATAAATATAACATACATACATACATACATACATACATACATACATACATACATACATACATATATATATATATATATATATATATATACGCATACACACACACACATATACATACACACATATATACACCGTATATATATCACACAGTGATGTGTGTGTGTATCTATCTATCTATCTATCTATCTATCTATCCAAAATATATATGTATGTGTGTATATTTGTGAGTGCATGAACATGGGCATGTGGTTCACCATAAAGCAATTAGTTTAGCTTTTAACACAAAGTTTAAGTACATGGTTTGAAATATTAAGCTTCAGAATGAAGTACTTACGTGTGTGGCTAGAATGATAAAAACAATCTCATGTAAACACTTTGGAAATAATTCCTAGAATCTGTAATAGTGCTATATCTATAGTGAGATAATGGCTAGAGACATTATGTGTACACTGATGTCTTTCCTTGTTTTCTGCTTTGGATATGAAGTATTTTTTAATCTAGCTTTATATATATTATTCACTCACCCATCCACATAATCAGAAGCAGTTGTGAGCAAATACTTTTGGCAATATAGTGTGTGTATGTGTGTGTGCTGCGTGCGCGCGCACATACACACACACACACCAATATCTGAACACCTCCCTCATTGTCTGGAGATCACCTCATTTCTAAGGATTTCTACATTCACCTAAGCATAGAAACAAATAGGAAGCCAGCATGCCTCAAATCATCATTCTCCAACTTCCTCTTTCTACATAAGAATTCCTTAGTGTGCCTCATGGGCATTCCTTGGGCAAGTCAAGGGATGTACTACGCAGTCTAAATGGCCTGCTTGTTAAATGTGCCCATTGTATATAGTACTAAGGCAAGTGAGATGCTGGTAGTTGGTCATAGGAAGAAAGTATCAACAGATTGTCTTCTGGCATGCTTCCAGGTTCTTGCTGTACCCACCTGTTTTTACTGGGCTGAAATCCTTGTAAACCGCCAGTCACATGAGTGAGATGGTAGCGATACAAATAAATACATTTAATGAATAGGAAATCACCCCCACGATAAATTTTGAAATTAGACTGCATTAAAGAAAGCCAGGGAGCCTGTTTGGCTTAGTGGTGAAGGCACGAGGCTAGAAAGTTGGAAACCGTGAGTTCTAATCCTGCTTTAGACATGAAGTCCACTGGGTGACTTTGCGCCAGTCACTCTCTCTCAGCCCTACAAAGAAGGCAAATTACTTCAGAAACCTTGCCAGGAAAACTGCAGGAATTTGTCCAGGAGTCAAAACTGGCAATACCCCATCACACCAAAAAGACCAATCTTGGTGTGTAACCTTAGGAAGGCAGGTAATAGCTACAGTAGGTTTATATGGAAGAAACAGAATGCAAGACTTGGGTTTAGCCAATAAAACCTCACGGGTGAGTCATTTTGGCCTAAAACTCCTGATAAAAATTGTTTTGAGAATAAAGTACGGTATAACAAATTTTATGTCTTAAGGAAAGGTTAGGAAGAAATTAATTCAATTAAATCCTTTATATTTCCTACAGTTCCTTTTAGATGGAACCTTACTGGATTACCATTTAGAATTGACTGCAGCTTTTTCTGCAAATATAAGGAAAGGGAACTGATGACCTTTACTCTGCAAACATGTTCCATCACATCAAGTAGTTTGACAAGAACGCATCATTTTAAAGACTCTGTTACTTCCCATTCCCCTTGATATCAAGCCTTCATCACATGGCTTGTATTACAAAGCTCTAGGAAGTTATTCCTCTGGGGATAAATTGTTGCAAAATATTGTTAGTGCCAATCCTGCAAGTTTTGCAGTAGCTATTTACTTTTAGTTCTTTTTGGCGGAAAGTAAAATTTCTTTCCAACCAACAAAAAGATACTAGAGATGAAAATATTTACCACGAAGTATTTGTTAGTGCAAGACAGAAGGCAACAAATGAGACATTGGCACTGCTCTGATTTGACTATAAGCAGACTCTGGCAGCATCAGAAAATAATCCAGAATTGAAAAGAAAACATCTGGTTATGTTTTTTTTTTGTATTACGACCAGAACAACTAAGAAACTTATTGTTCTGTTTTGATATTGCACTTAACTCCTTTATAATTCCTTGTTCTTGCAAAAGTAGAGCTTAAACTTTAAATATAAGCTTTACATGTAAGATGCTAACCATTTGAAAAATGTCTCCCTTTTTCAGCAAAACATGCTTTTCCTTGGGATATTGGAAAGGGCAGCCCTAATATCAACCCCAGCCTAGGATGACAAAGAGATTTCTCCAATAACCATGTGAAATTAGATTTGGATTTGAACCAGTAAGGCTTTGGTTAAAAACAACTCAGCCTAAACATTCACTGGGCAATTTATGTTCTCCCAGCTTAAATGGAACATCTCTGTCTACACACCAATCCTGAAAGAAAAGTGATGTAAAAGAACTTACCCAACATAAACCTTTTTATATACATTTGGTACAGTGGTGGGATTCAAATTTTTTTACTATTGGTTCTGTGGGCGTGCCTTGGTGGGCATGCCATGGCTTGGTGGGCATGGCAGGAAAAGGTTACTGCAAAATCCCCATTTCCTCCCAATCAGCTGGGACTCGGGAGGCAGAGAATAGATGGGGGCGGGGCCAGTCAGAGGTGGTATTTACCAGTTCTCCAAACTACTCAAAATTTCCACTACCCATTCTCCAGAACTGGTCAGAACCTGCTGAATACCACCTCTGATTTGGTAGATAAAATAACTGGAAAAGCGTTTTCCTCAGGGCTGAAAACATGATGACTTGGCCCATTGTCTTCTTCCAAAGGTTTATGTTGGGTAAGTTCTTTTACACCACTGTTCTGGGCCCATAATTTTGGAGTATATCCACACTGAATTCAGTGGGAGTTCTGAGTAGATTTATGCTAAGTCCTCGACCTGCAACCAATCATAAAGTCCTCGACTTATGACCAGCTGCAGATCCTCGACTTATAACTGACAGCCGGCAACAGCCAAGCTGCGCCTGATTGGCTAAAGCACGGCTGGATGAGCACGGGCTCCCAGAAGCACTCCCATTGGTCGCCCTGCTTGACAGCTCCGTATAAATAGCTGTCAAGCAGGGTGAGGTGCTGAATTCTGTTTGTACATAGTTCTTGCTCTGTTTGCAATAAACCACTGTTCAACTTACCTCCGCCGCCTCACGTCTCGTCCATCCTTCGATCTTTTACAATGTAGATAGAATTGTATTATTTGAAAGAGAAGACCTCTGTAGGCTTTCTTTCTACAGAATCACATTCTGATTATTCAAGTAATTTCTTGGTTTGGAAACCTAAAAACTACCATCAACTTTTTAAAGCACTGTGGATAATACATATATTTTAAAAATGATCTACATGGATCTTTCGGGGGACATGTTATTCTCTTGTTTCTGAGGGAAAGGTTGAATAAATTGACCACTTGCCACCTGAAGCAATAGTGGAGAAACAAGTCTCTCTGTTATGAAATGTAGATACCAACCATATATTTCCCCCCCCCCCCCCGTTTAGTTGCCTTCAGTTTGTTTTCATGCTCAGTTTTGTGCTTAGTCATCTCTGTTTCTAATCCAGTTAATGTCTTCTGCTGCCACCACTATTTTTCTTTTTTTTCTTTTTGTGTGTATCTTTGAGCCAGTCTTGTCTCCTAGTAACCCACTGGATAACTCTATGCAGTTTTCTTGGCAATGTTTTCAGAAGTACTTTTCCTTTAACTCTGTTCTAGGACTGAGAGAGAGAAAGAGAAAGAGATGGGTCCAAAGTCAACCAGTTGACTTTGGACCTAAGACGCGACAATCTCCTGGTTTTTAGTCAGGTGCTCTTAACTACTAAACCAAACTGGCTCTCAATGTTACTACTACAACATGAATGTATAAAGTATATTATGTCTTTTTTATCTCATAAGATAATGATCTTAGAAGAAGTTATAGATCAGGTGTGTCAAACTTGATTTCATTGAGGGCCGCATTATGGTTATGTTTGACCTCGGGGTGTGTGGCCAGCTTGACATCACTTGTGTCAGGATCACCTGTGGTGGCCCGAGTGCTCTGTCAGCGAAAATGGGCTCCCAAGCTCCGTTTTCAGCTGCTACTGCCTCGTGCAACCCTCTGCCAGTGAAAAGGGAGCTTGTGAGGGATTCACATGGCCCTTACAAGCTCCATTTTCACTGGCAAAAGCACCATGGGCCGGTCCCAAGGGCCAGATTTAAGCACTCTGCAGACTGGATCTAGCCCTCAAGCCTTGAGCTTGACACCCCTGGTATAGATGAAGTAGCAAAGTGTGCCCCAAAGCCCCGAATAATTCCATAACAATTAAATGAACTTTAACGAATACAAATACAAGATCATTGGATGAGGGGTTATGTTGATGATTGAATATGTCTCTTTCTATTTCTGAATCAGATTTTAAGAGAGCATCTGGAACTGTGGCCCATTGCATTGGCAACGCAAATGATTGTTTTTCCTTTGTGTAACTCATATTTAGGTCATGGAGAATGCCACTGTGGGGAATGTAAGTGCCACAACGGCTATATTGGGGATAACTGCAACTGCTCAACGGACACAGGCCGGTGTCTTTCTAACGATGGCCAAATGTGCAGTGGCCGAGGCAACTGCATCTGTGGAAAATGCCAATGCACTGAACCTGGAGCTTTTGGGGAGACTTGTGAAAAATGTCCCACCTGCCCAGGTGTCTGCAGTACTAAAAGGTATGTGCCAATATCTAGATTCAAAATCACTCAAAGAGCAATGTCATAACATGGGGTGGGGTTTTTTTTTTGGTTTCTTGGCTGCATTACTGTCTTTCCAATCTGAACACCGGTAATCCTCAATTTACAACTATTCATTTAGTGACTGTTAGTGAAAGTTACAAAGACGCTAAAAAAAGTGACTTATGACCATTTTTACACTTACAACCATTGCAGCATCCCCATGGTCATGTGATTAAAATTCAGACGCTTGGCACCTGGCTCATATTTATGACAATTACAGTGTCTTGGGGTCATGTGATTACCTTTTGCAACCTTCTGACAAGCAAAGTCAATGGGGAAGCCAGATTCACTTAACAACTATGTCACTAACTTAACAACTGCAGCAATTCACTTAACAACTGTGGCAGGATAGGTTGTAAAATGGGCCAAAACTCACTTAACAAATATTTTACTTTGCAACGGAAATGTTGGGCTCAATTATGGTCGTAAGTTGAGGACTACCTCTACTTCTGCAAGTACAAAAAAATGTGCTGATTATCAAAGCATGACAGAGATTACTGTAAAGGAGATCATTTCTAAAGTGCTTCGTAGGGTGAATGTTGGGGCTTGGCTTTTCAATTAAAAAAACCTCTTAACAATAGAACATGGAATAGAACTTTCCCCGGGGCTCATATGTTTGTCATTTGCTTATCTTCTCTCATTCTGCTCCAATAGTTCAAGATCCACGTAATGGAATCTGATTGACTAACTTTGCTTCAGATCTGTAACCCTTTATCCAAGTTGGAAACAGCATAGTGTTCATACATTGAACCTTGTCAGAAATCCCAGTTTGTTTAGCTCTGCACAGCTGAGAAAACCAAGTAATGAATGAAGATATGATAAGTCACTAGTATACTATGTTCTATTTTGCTTAATACAACCCCTACCCTGCATTTCTATCCTTAGTTCCAATTTTATTTAGCCTCAAATTATTAAAAACAAAACAAAACACCAGTTTGGGACTATTCCAAGGAATTGTTCCTTAAAGCAAGTCCTCTCTTGAATGATTTCTCTTTGAAGTGCCTTTATCCTTTTTATGAATATTCTTAAAGGGAGGCTAACCAAGCTGAAATCACTTCCTGGAAAGATTTAACAGTCAAACAATACATAATTTATGTAGATTAAGCAGAATTAAAAACATCAAAACAGCTTTGTTTGAGATAATATTGTGGTACACATTATACTATATGTTAAGAATGTTCTTGACCCACACATCAGCAGCTGGCCCGTTTTATCCGATGGAAGATGTTCAAAAGAACACAAATGTTACAATCTGGTGGGTCTTCTGTAGAAGCATAGTCCTGTCACAAAGCTGAATCTAAATTTGAACCGACTCTAGAACAGCAGTAGGGAACGATGGTCCCTTTATGACTTATGGATTTCAAATCCCAAAATTCCTGATTTGCTGGCTCAGGAATTCTGGGAGTTGAAGTCCACAAGTCATAAAAGGATCATAATTCTCCACCCCTGTTCTAGAGCAATAGTTTGTCAGGGCAGTGGTGGAATTCACTTACCTTCCCTACCTGTTCGCAAATGTGAGCGCACGTGCCATGTCTGCACATGCGCACCGCCTTCTACACCTGCTCAGTGCTCACGCATTACATTGGGGTGGGTGGGTGGAGCCTCCCACAGCTGCCACTACCAGTTTGCCTGAACCGGAGAGAACCAGCTGAATACCACCTGTGTCAGGGCCATTATTACTTTAAAGAAGGGACTCATTCAGAGTCCTGGTGCTACAGTTAGAATATCAAGACTCATTTCTCCTTTATTCTCCGTCATGTGTTGAATTAGGGCTCTCTAAACTTGGCAACTTCAATATAGACTTCAACTCTCAGAATTCCCCAGCCAGGATGGATGGCTGAGGAATTTTGGGAGTTGAAGTCCACAAGTCTTAAAATTGCCAAGTTGGAGACCCCTGTGTTAGATGTTGAACTCAAGGGAATATTCACTTGAATTTGTAATATTGATATAATTATAATAAAAACCTATTTTGAGTTGGAATATTTGAAGCCCATTCTTCTCTTTGCATTTTGTAACAGCCACAGGGGTAAATTTATTTGCGAATGCTGTAATATGTAGTCTATATCAAAAGAGATTCTATTTTCCAAAAAAGTCTCGTTATCATGTTTTAAATGTGATTTGAAGATCACGATTATCAACGATTCTTCCTTCCCAGAGACTGCATTGAGTGTATCCTGTTCAACTCAGGAAGGTTGGCTGATAACCAAACCTGCCAAAAAAACTGCCGGGATGAAATAATAACGCGAGTAGATTTTCTCAGTAAGTACCACCAAAGTGAAAACAATGGAAACATTGCACATATAAAATGTGTGAATCATAGGTGCATTTCTGACAACAGGGAGAACACTTGAGCAAAGCTGCCATAATTTGTTTTTAATGCCGTAAATTCTTGGCTCATTTAAATGGGATTTTTTTTTAGCCTTTTGTGCTGTTCAGTAACTGGAGGAAGCTTCCTGAAGTATTTAGAGTCCTTTGCGTGACAATAACAGAAGTAAACACTGCATTCATTGTTTATTAAATCTATTTATATAGCCATCTATTTGATACAAAACAAACAAGGAATAAGGCACACAAATCATTAAAAAGCCCTTAAGCCAAGAAACGTGCCCCTGTATTGCACACCTGTAGCATAAGATCTAGCACAGAACCAAGTCTTCAGGACCCTGCAGAAGGCCAGCAAGGTTGGGGCCAGCCTAATCTCTGGAGAGATTATGTTCCAGAAGGTGGATACAGTGGCAGAAGGGACTCTTATGGGGCTTGGCCAACTAACACTCCTTGGCTGACGGTACCCTCTTGCCAGATCACATAGGACAGATGGGAGAGTCAAGTAAAGGCTGATGTCTCTTATGTTTCCACCTAATTGAATATTGGACCGCAGAATGTTGAGAGATTTTTGTTTGCCATAAACCAGTGATGGCGAACGTTTTCGGCACTGAGTGCCCAAACTGGAATGTGCATGTATGCCTGCGCATGTGCGCGCCCCGGAGCCCCAGAAGCTCAAAGGCCAGCTGCCACGACTCCTTCACTTAATAACCAAGAAAGAAACCACTCAACTCCATTTTGCAGAATTAAGTGTACTTTTACTGATTATAAGTAATGAGAAGCTAAGTAAAGCTGGATCTGAGCAAAAGAGTGCAAAAGCATTAGATATCAATACATGATTCATTCCCCTCCCCTTGGTACCCCAGTCCATAGTCCAATCATATATCTCCACAACTGTCAGGTCGAGACATCTTCAAAAATCATTATCAGGTTGGTATGCCGGATAGTTGGCCTTGGCGGGAAACTCCTCTCCTTCCACATGAGCAAACGAATGGAGAGAACAACTCCCAATTAACAGTCCTCCTGTACAGATTACTTCCCTCACCCAAATACCATGCTCTTCCTCCCCGTTTCAATGGCAGCCAAAAAAGCAAGCAGCAAAACAGAGGTTGACATCCGGCCCTCCTCCAGAAAAAGGATGATCACCCCTGTAGAAACGAAAGAACACAGACAAATGGACGAACAACAAAGGGATGGGGAAAGAAAAGAGAAATCAATCGAGGTCAAGGCTTGTCCAGGTAGGCAGAGTAGAATTTACGAAGAAGTCAAGGAGCCTGCACATGGGACTTATCGACCCATTCAGCATGAGAGGGAGGGAAATGCTTCCAGGTCACATTGAACGCGGTTTCTAAGCGTCCAAAATTTCTTTAATATCAAAATGCTGTTCACCCTCAATCAGGAGCGGTGCGGGCGGAGCCACCAAAAGACCCCGCAATGGAGAAGTGGAGAAGGCTTCAAGAGATTGACATGAAACACCGGGTAAACACGGTTGAGATATTTAAGCAGTTCCAGATGTACAGACACAGGGTTGATGACCTTTATAATCGGGAACGGGCCAACATACTAGTTAGTCTAATTTCTTAGACTTTTGAGAGGTTCGGAGAAATTTGGTGGATAAATATACACGATCACCAACCTTATACTCCCTTGCCTTCTCCCTCTTTTTATCCGCCTGCTTCTTATGTGCTTGATGTGCCGCATCCAGCGCTTGGTACGCCAAAGGCCATATCTCCCGGAGCTGGTCACTCCACTCGGAAAGGGACAGCACTTGTGGTTTTTCTCGAGGTATCTCGGGATAGGCACAAAATCATGTCCGTACACCACGTTGAAGGGCGTAAATCCCGTGCTACTGTGTGCCGAGTTGTTATACGCCACCTCAGCATGAGGCAACAATTCCACCCAATTATCCTGCTGGTAATTGATTAAACATCAGAGATACTGTTCCAGTACCGAATTAGTCCTTTCACATTAGTCCCATTAGTCTGAGGGTGGTGGGTGGAGCTTAACCCTTGGGCGGAGCCTATCAACTTCAAAAACTTTCCAAAACAAGGAGGTAAATTGCACCCCCCTATCCGAGATGATGCGAACCAGTACTCCATGCAGTCGATAGACATGTGTAATGAACAACTTAGCTAGGGACTTAGCGGAAGGGATCTTGGAACAAGGACAAAATGAACCTGCTTGGAGAACAAGTCAGTAACCACCCAAACCACTGTATTTCCTTGACTGTCTGGTAATTCAACAATGAAATCCATAGAGATCTCCTTCCATGGTGCCTCAGGACGGGCCACTACCTGGAGCAATCCTTGAGGCTTCCCTGATGGTTGTTTTGCCGCAGCACAAGTAGGGCAACTAGCTACATAAGACTCAATGTCTTTTTTTAATGAGGGCCACAAAAACTGTCTCTTGATGAGATGCAGGGTTTTCACAAAACCAAAATGTCCAGCCATGCGTGAGTCGTGAGCACGTTGAAGGACCATGGCTCTAATAGTCGCAGGAACATACAATTTAGCTCCGATCCAAGTCATGCCATCTTTCATGGTGCATTCATCTGTATGTTGGTGAAACCACTCATCAACTTCAAGGGCTTTCTTAAGTTTTGCAATAAGGTCTTGTGTGACTTCTAAATTGGAAGTGGTTTTGCTTCTGGTGACAACCAGAGCTGTGAGGCTTCTCGTTGGCATGACAGGTTGGACAACACTAAGCTTTGAACTGTTATATTGAGGAAGTCTGGACAAAGCATCAGCCATAAAATTTTTCCCTCCTGGGATATATTTCAAAGTGAAATTGAATCTATTGAAGTGTTGTGCCCATCTCATTTGTTTGGGGGATAGTTTTCGGGGTTTTTTCAAAGCCTCCAAGTTTTTGTGATCAGTCCATACCTCAAAAGGGTGTTTTGCCCTCTCCAAAAAATGACGCTAGGTCATCAAGGTCCACCTGACAGCAAAAGCTTCCTTTTCCCAAATAGCCCATCGTCTCTCAGTCTCTGTTAGCTTTCGAGAAGTATAAGCGCAGGGTTGCAACTTCCCATGTGCATTTGTCTGAAGTAGCACTGCCCCTACTGCAACATCACTAGCATCCGCCTGGACTACAAAAGGTGAATCCATGTCCGGGTGTTTCAGGACTGGTTCAGCTGCAAACAGGCTTTTTAATTTCTCGAACGCAGCTTGGCATTCCATAGTTCAGTTCAAGGGTTTACCCGGTTTGGGTCTTGCCTCCCCCTTTGATTTCAGGAGGTTTGTAATTGGCAAGGCAATCTTGGCAAAAGAAGGAATAAATTGACGATAGAAATTAGCAAAACCTAAGAAACTTTGCAATTGTTTGCCTGTGCGGGGGGCCGCCCATTCGGTGACTGCTTGAACCTTTGCTGCGTCCATTTCTATTCCCTCGTGAGAGATGCGATACCCCAGGTAATCTACTTTCTCCTGATGAAATTCGCATTTAGATAATTTAGCATATAGTTCTGCTGCACGAAGCTTTTTGAGTACTGTGCGAACAAGTTTCACGTGTTCTTCACGTGTTTCCGTGTAAATAAGAATATCATCCAGATAGACCATCACGCCTTTGTAAAGGTGGTCATGTAAAACCTCATTAATTAATTGCATGAAAACAGCCGGCGCCCCCTGCAGTCCAAATGGCATAACTCGAAATTGAAAACAACTGCAATTAAATGCAGTTTTCCACTCATCCCCCTCCTTCATTCTGACACGGTAGTAGGCCTCTCATAGATCTAACTTTGTGAAAATCCTCCCTTTACCCAGCTGGGCCAGCATGTCCTTCATCAGTGGTAAAGGGTAGAGATTTTGGACACATACTCCGTTCAGGTTTTTAAAATTCACACATAGACGAAAGGAGCCATCTTTCTTTTCTCTGAATAAGACCGGAGCAGCCACTCGGGGTCTAGCTGGTTCAATGAAACCCCTTTCCAAATTTTTGTCAATGAATTTCCTCAGTTCGGCCATTTCTCTAGGGATCATTGAGTAAATTTGAGGCTTAGGGAGTTTTACACCAGGGAGAATGTCAATGCTGCAATCAGTGGGTCTGTGTGAGAGTAATTTATCTGAAGATTTCTCACTGAAAACATCTCTCAGGTCCCAGTATTCTTTTGGGATTTTTTCCTCCCTTTCAATTTTTTCTTGTCCCCTGGCTGCTAGGTTGGGGTCTGGCTTATTCAGTTCAGGAACCCCTTCTTCCCTTTCAGGGGGCGTAGCAGACCAGATGCATAACCAACCTTTTCTCCAATTTATGTGTGGGTTCCACTTACGCAGCCAGGGCAATCCCAATATAAGGGATTGGTCCATTCCTGGAGCTACAATAAATCTTATTGTTTCTTGGTGGGTTCCCATCCACATCTCAATAGGCTCAGTAACAAAATGAGCAGGGCTCCCTCCCGCAATAGAGCCATCCAATTGGCAAAATGCAATTGGGATTTTTAAAGTTTTTAGCTTCAATCCCAATTTCTCTACTATTTCCAGGCTCATAATGCATCGTGTACAACCGGAATCTAAAAGAGCTAGAATTTTCTCCCGTGCGCCAGAAGAGGGCACTCTAAGCTCAACTGGAATAGTCATGGGTCCTGAATGGGAACTTACCCAGCATTCCTCATCATCAGAGTCACTTCCTTCCGAAGAGCTGGGGGTTTCACCTCCTCCTTCCACAGGGTTGAAATGCTAAGAAGGTTCCTCCTCTTTCAAGGCAGATTCTTTCCTCTTGCTGGGAGGTTTCTCCAGCCTCTTCTCTTTCCGAGGGGGTGGGGTTTTTTGGTTCATCTTGACCCGGCAATTCATGGCACAATGCCCCTCCTTCCCACAGCAGAAGCACACAAAGGGTTTGGGCTTGCTTGCAAATCCACCTTTTCCCCCTTTCGGAACTCTTGGGTGGGGTTGGCAGGGGGGGATTCTTTGCCCTCACTTTCCCCTTTGTAATTCAGCCTGGCCAAGTCAATTTCCATATCAGTGGCTGCTTCATACCAGGGTTGCAATCTACGGGGAGGTCTCCTGTTCACACAATGCTGGTAAATCTCTTTGTTTAACCCATCAGCGAAATGGTCTAACAATGCTTCTTCAGACCACACCCTCATATAAGCTGACAGCTGCCGAAATTCTTGTACATAATCAGCTACTGGCCGTTTCCCCTGGGTAAGAGTTGTAAATTTAATTCTGGCTCTTCGCTCTGTGAGGGACTCATCAAAGAGTTTCCTCAAAGTGGTCATAAACCCATTAAAGTATCTCAAAAGTGGGGAGTCGGCATTGTGCAACCGCACCATCCAATCTGCCGCTTATTTCTCCAAAGCCATCAATATAACTCTTACCTTGGCTTCATCAGAACCCAGTTCATCGCCATACATCTGCATGTAGTTTCACAGTTGAACAAGAAAAAGACCTAACTCTTTTGGTTCTCCTCCGTATTTTACACTTAAAGGAAGAACCTTAGCCATCTGGCGTCTGCGGGCCCCCCCCTCTTGGAATGTTTCTAGCCACGGTGATTGGGGTTGGCGCTAGGTCATCTTGTTCAACTCCCCCTTCGACCCCTCCAGTCTCTCTCAGGTCAGGCAAGATATATTTTCTCTCTGTCTCTGCCTCAATTTCTCTCTCCATTCCACTCTCACAAGTCTGGCATCTCTCCCACGCCCCTTCGAGAAGTTTCATGGCTTGGGACATCATAAGATTTTTCTCCTTAGGATCCCGCTAGTCAGCTGCTGGTTTTCTGGGTCTCCTCATAGTAATCCCAGTCAAAGGTTCTTCAGGATCCTCTTTCTGTCCCACTCCCCAAGTCCACCTGGGTCGAACAGATCGTTCTTCCAACTGCAGGCCAGCCATCTGCTCCACCACAGAAGGGCCTGCAGCTGCTCCCATATCTTCTTCTTGATCACTGCCCTGGTGGGACATTCTTCAGCGTTTGGGTGCACCCCCCTCGGAAGGTGTCAGCTCCGGGATGGGTGCGAGGTGAGATCCAGCTTAATGTCTTGATTGGACTATGGACTGAGGTACCAAGGGGAGGGGAATGAATCATGTATTGATATCTAATGCTTTCATGCTCTTTTGCTCAGATCCAGCTTTGCTTAGCTTCTCATTACTTATAATCAGTAAAAGTACACTTAATTCTGCAAAATGTAGTTGAGTGATTTCTTTCTTGGTTATTAAGTGAAGGAGCCGTGCCATAAAGCTGGATCTGAGCAAAAGAGCGTGAAAGCATTAGATACATGATTCATTCCCCTCCCCTTGGTACCCCAGTCCATAGTCCAATCATATATCTCCACAACTGTCAGGTGGAGACATCTTCAAAAATCATCATCAGGTTGGTATGCCGGACAGTTGGCCTTGGCGAGAAACTCCTCTCCTTCCACATGCGCAAACAAACGGAGAGAACAACTCCCAATTAACAGTCCTGTACAGATTACTTCCCTCACCCAAATACCATGCCCTCCCTCCCCGTTTCAATGGCAGCCGAAAAAGCAAGCATCAAAACAGAGGCTGACACCAGCTGGCTAGTGCGCATGTGCACACCGAAAAACAGAAGAGCAGCTGGCGATGGCACGCATGCCCACAGAGAGGGCTCTGTGTGCCAACTCTGGCACGTGCCCCATAGGTTCGCCATCACAGCTATAGACTGTCGAAGCAGAGAGTTCTGCATTGAACGGCCCTTAGTGCTCATTTATGTTCCACTGCCTCAATCCAGCACCTTTCTGGATTGTTTAGGACTCAGTGATGACAGACCTTTTCAGCACCAAGTGCCCAAACTGGAACGTGCAGACATGCATGTGCACATGTGTACACAGAAGAGCACCAAAAACCCAAACACCAGCTGGCTGGGTGTTTTTTGGCCATTTTTTGCTGTTTTTCGGACTGTTTTTGGCCATTTTTTCTGGCTTCTTTTCAGGCCATTTTCCAGCACTCCGGTACCTGAACAAAGCCCAGCTGGCTTGCGCACATGTGTGTGCCGGAAACCAGAAGAGCAGCTGGCGATGGCATGTTTGGCCACATAAAGGGCTCTGCATGCCACCTCTGGCACGCGTCCCATAGGTTTGCCATCACAGGTTTAGGTGATATTTGTGGATGTGCACAGATAATATCCAAACAGAGGTGAGGCTAGATGACATTTTTGGTCTATTCCAATATTGAGTTTAAATATTTTAATGTTTGAGAATGTTCAAAGGTCAACTCAGTTGTCTTTAAAAAGAATGGCTTCATCTTTTTTTTTCTTACCTATTGTTTGTTCAGACAATTCTAGTGTTGCTCTTCATACATGCATGACTTCTGTTTCTTCGACTCATTCTTCACTCTTCCATTGACACAAGCAACAGTATTTGCTAATGTAAATGTTTTGCAATACTCTTTTCTTTCTTTAATCTACGATAGACATGTTTCTATCGCTCTTGAGGGCAAGGGTGAATTTGACATTCCTTTGGCTATTTGCACAGGGTTTTAATATCAATTCTGCTTTCAGTCTTTTGAAGAAAATATCTTTCTTCATCCACAAGTGCAGTAGAGATTTTGCGGCAGCATATTTTAATAATGACTTTACCTGGAACATCTAGCTGAAATCTTCCTTTTTCTGTAAATATAAAAGTGAACAAGTTTTAAACTTCATTTCCAATAGCTGAATGTAGATAACCCTAAATGATAGCCTTTAGATTAAGGCTGTTTTCTAAATTCACATGTTTAAGCTCTGCAAAGATAACCTAGCTAAATATTGTGCTGGCTTGCACAGAAAGGCCTTCCAGTACAAGAAGAAAATTGCAAATCGTTCAAAGGCCAAATCTACAGAATTATTTCCTTATCTGCCCTACTGGCAGAATACTAAATATAACATATTTTTCACATCTGGTTTGGTCCTTGGAGATGGAAGCACCAGCTTTTGGGAGACAGTTGTAGTTGGATGAGCTATATGAAGAAATAAGAGAAGAAAAAATAGGATAATTACAATCAATGAATCGCAGTTTAATTTGGAATGGTATTTGTAATAGCATTCCACAAGAGAAGCACAGTTAACATTACAAAGAAAGATACACAGTGCTTGGGATGTTTGGCCAAAACTCTGCCCAGTTCATTATTGTTTCATTTGAATTGCGGTGGTATAGTGGTTAAAATTTAGTATTTTAGGCTGACTCTACTCACTGCCAGCAATTCGATCCTGAACGGCTCAAAGTTTGACTCGGTCTTCCATTCCTCCGAAGTCAGTAAAATGACGACCCAGATTGTTGGAGGTAATCTGTAAACCACTTAGAGAAGGTTGTAAAACACTAGGAAGTGGTATATTAAGTCTACATGCTATGTCAATTGTATTTTAAATGCACATTTCTAGAATAATGCACCCAAAACTTTTGATTTTATAGGCAACAAGAGTTCTGCATAAACCAAAGGGAATGCAATAGTGCCCAGAGAGTATATGAATAAACAGAATCTAGGCTAGCCTTTGCCTTGTGATAAAATCTTTGCTGAATTTATCAAATACCTACCATCTAATTTTTCATGTTTTGTACAGCTAATCTTGTTTCTGGGTATTATAAAGGAGGAAAATGATCTTAAATTACCTGCAAGAATTTATAGAATTTGAACCACCCATGCCACATTCTTTTATTGTGTAACTCACTCTATAAATTTTATGCATTTTGAAAAAACATACAGAGAATGAAGTGGGACTTGTTCACCAATCTCCTTCTGCAGATAATCAGTGGTTATAAGTAGATAGTTGAATACTACGTGTACATTGTTCACATACTGATCTTAAAACATCCTTGGTAGTAAGACTAAAGAGCCACTGCTGGTTAAATTTATATCTGCCTGTGTAGAAAAATGTATTATTTTATATAACAAATAACAATACATTTAATAAAGAATAGAGTAGCTTCTTATATCTGTTGGCAAAATGTTCACATAATAATGAACCCGCTTTTGTGGGGGAGAGTTGCAGTGGTTTCAAAGGGCTTAATTTATTAGGTACTATATTGAGAACCACATGGTACATATTTCCTCTCCTGACAGTGAGTGGTCCTTGATGCTCTTGGCTGTTTTCTTGCAGATGTTTCATTACCCAATTGATGATGTTACCTAGTTCGGTAATGAAACATCTGCAGGTAAACAACCAAGCTCAGAAAACACCATGGACCCCACAGTTAAATCCTGAGCTAAAAAATGTTCTCTTCCATAAATACAGTTGTTTTGTTCTCTGCCTTCCTAAAATACAACTTTTCCCAATGGCATTTCCATTGCAGTTTGAGTTTGTATGAACTAAGACTGAATGGGAATCCACTATTGTTCATAAAGTTCCGTGTTTGTTTTGCAAGAACTCTTAGAATCCTGCAGGATTCCTTTAGGGAAACGATGAGAACTTGCCAAAGATCCACTGAGCTTCAAAAGCAGTGAGTTCGGTGCCAAGTGCCATGGGAGCAATCAATTTATAATTTCATTGAGATGTTTGGATCTCTATGTGCTCAGTCTGCTTGCCAGCTCCTATTTGTCAAGTAGCAAGGGCTCACCCAGTGTTTAGATGAGCAGAAAAAAAATTGAGTCCTCAACCTGGGGTCACTATAGGAACAGACACAACATACTGAAGAATATTTAAATGACCTCTTTATTTATATAAAGATTGCCCAGATTTGCAGACAAGTGGTACTCTGTGGAAGTGTGGTAAAATAATGGCATTATCAACTATTTGTCATCCAATTCAATCCATATAGGCTAAGCCCTACTTTACCTGTAGAACTGATGCCTCCTTGAGTCTGCTCCATGCTTTGAGCACTGTTACTGGATTTGTTCACAATCTCATTATAGGTACTTTTAATATCCTCAATTCTGTTTTTTTTGTTTAAATCGGGGTTTCAACCTCACGGGCCGCAAGCTGGATGCATCACGCACTGGCCACGCCCACCCACATTTTAGCAAAGGGGGAGTCGCGATACGTCGCATGACAACAATGTGATGACGTGAGTTTGACACCCCTGGTTTAGAGGGCCAGCAAATAAACTGCAACTGCAATTGAAGCAACATCCCCGCCTTTATATAGTTTGGTTGGGGTTCAGTGGTGGAATTCAACATTTTTTACTACTGGTTCTGTGGGCATGGCTTGGTGGGCATGGCAGGGGAAGAATACTGTAAAATCTCCATTCCCTCCCCACTCCAGTGGACGATTACTGCAAAATCCCCATTCCCTCCAGATCAGCTGAGACTCAGGAGGCAGGGTCAGTCAGAGGTGGTATTTACTGGTTCTCCGAACTACTCAAAATTTCTGCTACTGGTTCTCCAGAACTGGTCAGAACCTGCTGAATACCATCTCTGTGGGGGTCAGAGCAATTTTTTGTGTTGGCTTTTTAGATTTTTTTTAAAAAATAATTTTAGTTTTCTTTCTTGGAACCTGCCTAGTGTGTATCTTATTTTTAAGATAATAATATACTTAGTAATAGCAGTGCTTAATGTTTTCTTGTCAGAACTAGAAACGGCTGCCAGGTGTCTTTATTTCCCAAAGGGCTAAATAGTTTTTAAAAGGATTGAAGTCTATACAAGTACAAAAAACAAAAAAGACCTACCTGAAAACATATCACTTGCCTGTCTCAACCTACCTCATATCTCTGAAAAGCTTTAATTAACAGATTAGTTTAATGCTGTCTGTTCCCTCCATAGCATTTTCGCATCATATATTTCTGTAATGCATATCATCCCATATTGTACTTCTCCTCACTTCCAACTCCCTACGCCCAGAAATAGGCTGTAAAATTAAACCCATTTCTAGACAATTACTTCCTTTATGCAGATTTGTAGAAGGAAATGAAACTTCCTCCTCCAAAGAAATTACTCCAAAAGGCCAGGTTTCCTTGGCCTTCTTTCAGGACCTCATAATAATTACGGTTTTAGTAGAGTACAACCACGTCAACATTTCCTCTGTGTTCCCTGAGTGATGTCTACCCATAGATTTATAAACAATTAGTTATGAAGTAAAGCAATTGGGTTGGACATCTCATCCAGCACACTCTCTATGTTAATAGTTTGTATAATTTTAGACATGCGAACACTTCCATAATGTGCTCCATATGTACTAATAAGAAGCCTCTCATATTGAAGGAATCCAGTCTCGTGAGAATCCCAGCGTATCCTTCAATTGCAGAGGCCAAAATAACAGGTATTTTAAACACATCGCGATGTGCTAAATATATGCCAACGACGCAAACATAGAACATGAGTTTTGCATTTGAATGTATTGCATTGATGCCCTTTATTCCACTTGAGTTTTTTTTTAATCTTATTTCAGAAACCGATGACACTAATTCAATCTTATGCGCTTATCCCGTGAAGGATTGTGTGATGAAATTCACGTACTCAGAACTCACCAATGGAAAGACAAATATCAGCGTTCTGAAGGAAGCAGGTATTTATTTATCTGCTTGCTTTTTTCTTATTGATGTAAACTCTTCAGACCATCAAGGTATTGAGAATTTAAAACAAACAAAATATCTTAGAATGGTGCAGGACACATATTTGGACACAGTTTTTATGTAGAAAAATATATATGGATCAATTCTACTCCATTTTTTTTACAGAGAGTGGGTGATATATAAATATTGAAGAGAAAGGTGGCTATTGGTAACACAGAGGGCATTTGAAAAACCCAGATCCACAGATCCATAAGATAAAATTCAGAAACTTTATTGAAAAAGTGGGGTTATTAATTCCAGCATTTGAAAAGCTGGTGTCTATCACCAGGTCATGTGTACCTGGGATGACAAGATAATTTCAAAGGCATATCATACTTCTTAGCATTCTTGTGTTACTTTCAGGAAGATTTCAATCTGGAAGTAATAAATTGATTTAGACTTAAAATGAAGGCATAGAACTTCATCATCAAATATAAATTAGCAATGGAAATCTGCTCATTTAATTAGTCAAGTGCTTCTAGGGCAAACATTATGGCTCAAACTTTATTGTCTAACCGTTGCACCCAATTAGTTTGAGCTTTTTTGCATACGTATTTGTTAACAAACTCATTTCTTAGTACTGACTATGCTACAAAAAAGGTCCATACATATTTTATATGTAGATAAATAATAAAGAAAAGTACAGATTCTAAGTAATTTCAGTCAATAGTACGGTGGCACAGAGCAGAATCAACCATTATCTATTTTTACCTACCTAAAATAAATTCTTAACATGACACTACAAGTTATATCTACATTTTAATTTATTGTTGAATAAGAGTATCTTAGTATGTTGTGTCTTTGGATTTCAGCCATTAGTTCTAGACAGAAAGGCACATTTATCCAAACTACTGATAAAATATCAGTTTTTTTTCAATCAGAGTTCCATATATTTGTTGTCTTCTTCTTTTATTGGAATTATGTGGTTTTTTTCTTTTAAGGCTTTCCCTCCCATGAATATATTTTCCCATTTTATAGATTGAAACATTAAAATCTGAATTAGTTTAGCTCTTTACTCTTGTAAAGTGTAACGGCTAAAGTATAAAGGAATCCCTACAGATTTTGCTCCACTAGCCATTGCCGACTTGAGGGGGTGGTGCTCATCTCCATTTTAAGATCATTAAGCCAGGGCTTTCCAAAGACATTTCCATGGTCATGTGGCCAGCATGACATCACAGAGCACTGTTAACTTCCCACCAAAGTGGTAGCAATAGTAATAGCACTTAGACTTGTATACCACTTTACAGTGCTGTATAACCCTCTCTAAGTGGTTTGAAGAGTCAGCATATTGCCCCCAACAATCTGGGTCCTCATTTTACCCACCTCGGAATGATGGAAGGCTGAGTTAACCTTGAACCTGGTGCGATTTTAACTGCCAAATTGCAGGCAGCCGGCAGTCAGTAGAAGTAGCTGCAGTACTACACTCTAACCACTGTGCCACCAAGGCACCTATTTATCTACTCACGCTTGCATGCTTTTGAACTGCTAGGTTGGCAGAAGCTGGGGTGAGGATTGGAGCTCACTCCATCAGGTTGGAGTCTCAAACCTAGGCTGCCAGCTTTCCAGCCAGCAAACCCAGCAACCGCTGAGCTACTGCACCACCTTATTTTAACACATAGCATGGTGAAATTAGTTCTCTATTTGAAAATGATTTATGAGGAGGATATTTTTTCACACCTTCCAGGTTATATAAAATTGGTCTCTTGTGAATTTTCAACATGCCAGTAACGGGAAAAGAGTATATTTGTTGAGATGGATCGTTGAAATAAGCTCACTCCAGTTTGGAAGCACTATTGCCAGAAAAAACATTTGGGACAAGTTCTGACCAACTGGATAGAAATCCCCACCCATTCCATATACTAGCTAGGCTAAATATAATTATCACCAGATAGAAAAGAATCTAGATAATCCAATGTATAAAATAGCAGTTTAAATGGAAAACATTGGAGAAACCCCATTTGTAATTGAATATTCATTTTGGTTAAATCAGGTGTAATCAGATGTAAGCTGGATTTCCAACCAGAAGTAAGAAACTATGAGAAACTATTTTCTCATTTTCCATATTTTGAACAGCAAAATGTAAGCAGTAAATGTTCCCTTGGGTCAAACTTGATTCAAGATGGCTATATAGATGAATATAGATGAGTCTGTCTTGTCTTCTTTGCAATAATATAGAAGTGACACCTTGTGACCTTTACTTCACATCTAGTCTACAGTGGGGAGTGTTTCTGGTGGTTCCCATCCAAGAATTAACCCAATCTGATCCTGCTTAGCTTTTTCAAGGTGAAAGTTGGCTAAATGCTGCCATCTGCTGTGAAAAATTATCTCACAAATGCTTAGCAATAAAATAAAAAATACAGCTTGAGAAATATACGAAGTAATTAATACAAATGTTATTAATAAACAGATAAATAAATAATATATAAAGTGCACCTGGCACACAAGATTCCTGGCACTGAAAAAGCTTTTCCTTTAATACCCATCTATGGAGTCCCTTTTGCATTGCTAGAATTTTCTGCAGAGTCCAATTTGGTTACATAGAGCAATCCTGTAGATAAATAACACTTACACTTAATCCAATGCTAGATGGCTCTCTAAATGAAAATGTGTACATTAAAATCTAGCTGATAATTCCCAGAAATTTATCTTATGCATATAACCTTCCCTGCAAAGAGATGTCTCTGACACAAAAGAATGTGGCTACATCCATCAGTCATGCACTGTGTGCCCATAAAGCTCTCAGCATAAACATTTCATTTTAAAGTTCCATGGGCTGCTCTGATTTAGGATCATACTTGGGAACTGCTGATAAAAACAGTTTCCCATCTGCTTAATGGCGTTTGCACAGCCAGCACCTCCACATGAATCATATGAACTCAATTTGCATCAAAATAATCCATGGTACTGAATTTAAGCAATAGACCTTGCTTAAATCTCAGGCGTACTTTTGATGTTAAAAATGGACAATAACATTTGAAAACAGTTACATTCAAATATTTTCCAATTTGATTCATACATACTTTGGGAGCAATGTAATCTGTTGTTATGTGATGAGGCCTGTTTTGAAGATACTGCCCTTGTCAACAATGATGAATCATGTTCCCCTCTTTCTTCTTCTTAGAGTGTACTACCACTCCTGATGTCATGACGATATTACTCGCTGTAGTAGGCAGCATTGTGCTACTGGGCATTGTCCTTTTGGCAATCTGGAAGCTGTTGGTTACTATTCACGACAGACGGGAATTTGCCAAATTTCAGAGTGAGCGTTCCCGGGCAAGATACGAAATGGTAAGTATTAAATTAGGAAAACAAAGAGGAGATAGAAAAAGTTACAGTGGTTTGAAGAAATACAAAAGGATGCTGAGAATACGGAGACTGTGAAGGAAAGTTTTGCTGTTCGAGAATGACCTCAAATCAAGAAGTCCTACTTCTTGAAAGGGAAAGAATGTATTTAGAAAATATATTAGATTTATTATTCAGGCCCTTTTTGAGAATTGTATTTTATAGTGGCTTCTTTAACATATACAGTAGCTCCTATCTTTGATTATAACAATGTATATCAGTCTGTTGTCAAGATCTTTTTACCTAGATATACCTGAATTCAAGATACTGTGATGAAAGATGGTAGAAATTAGGGTTGTGTGGATTATTTAAAAAGGTATTTAGCAAAGCAAGTGAAGCCAAACAAAAATATTTTGCTCAAAATTTTGAAGGATTACATTCTCTCATATCTTCACCCCAGAACTTCGAAGTTCACCCAGTATGAACTGGGCAGATGAGTGCACATATATGATATTTCCACCAGAATTGTTACTAAAATGAAACACCTCTGAAAGTGCATTGCATGACTAAATAGTTAGATAACATACCATGTTTCTGTTTCCTGCTTTGAATGAGAAACTATATTATTCCACCTTTCATAACTTGTTTTTATGTGGAACTAAGTTGAGCATTATAAAGAATATTCCATTTCATTTTTATTGATATTTAACCATAATGTTTTTCACTGTACATTCACAATGCTCTTTTACTGATTGGTGAGGTTGTTTATACTGTATGTGTCACTGTAAGATAGAAAGCAAGATCCTTCCATAATCCCTCAAACATTAACGTTCTTCAATTAACACTTTATATAGCAATAAAATTAGAAATGTCTTCCAGTGCAAACTAGACAAAATCAATTTTTGTGCAAATTTAGTGGCATTAAAGGACAGGATTTTTAAGAATCATTAAACTATTCATCAATAAAGCAAGGCTCTTAAATATTACAGGAGACCAGTGTGAACGGCTAACAGATTAGCCTATCTTTAATCATATTTACTGGTGTGAGCAGGTGCAATGCCTAAAGGTGAAGACACTCGGAAGGTTGAGAGTTCAGTCCTAGGCAGAGGCAGATGTTTATCAGGGTACAAAGAGAAAATATATGCTATGAACTCAACATAGGTGTCAGGAAGGGCATTCGGCCAGTAAATGCTCCGCTCCATTCAGTCGCCCTGACTCCACCCTGACTAAAGGGGTTAAAGCGTCACAAAAAAGAAAAAAAAATCATGTTTACTGGTGTGTGTGTGTACAGTTTAATTTTACCAAGAAGGCATTCTGTTTCATAATTTTCCTTTCCTTTCCTTTTAAGGCTACAAATCCTCTTTACCGCAAGCCCATATCCTCACATAGTTTAGACTTCACATTCAACAAGCTCAACAGGTCCTATAATGGTACCATTGACTGATGGGATTACTCAGGTCTGGATGAAAAAAAAATGGAAAGCTTGAGAACTGCTTGGCTTCCTTCTTCCGTACTTGCCAAAGGGAAGACCCTTGGCAGCTGCACAAACCCTGAAAATGCCACAAATAGCAGGAGACAGCTTCTAGTTGCATGCTAAAGACGAATGGCCAGCAGCCCATTTGCTCTTCAGATTCCTAACTCAAAGCCATTCTGATGTACTCAGAACCAGGCGTTACTGATTTGAGACTCTTCTGATGTGGACTCTTGGGAAGCGCCTTCAGACTGAACAATATACCGCTGAACAGTTTCATCCATATTCTGTGGTCGACGATGTGCAGCCCCCAATTCACTGGGATGCTGTGTTACTGACAATTTCTCTGGGTTGGGGGAGGGAATCGAGCAATGGAGATCTTGGTGGTAAAAACTTTTTAAAAAGATCCCTGTGTTATGCAGTCTTTAGAGTAATTTTTATAAAAAAAATAAAACAATTGCATATACAAATATGCAGTGTCATTTAGAAATTTATTTCCCCCTGAGCACACGTACTGTGGAATGTCACATGTACTATTTACAAATTCCATGGACAATTAGGACTTTAAATGATTGTAATAAACATTCCCTGAATTTAAATTATTACTCTAAGCAGCCAAGAACGTTTTTTAAAAAGCATCAAATAATAGATGAATGCCAAAATAAGCTGCTTGTTTGCCTAGAGCGGTGGTTCTCAACCTGTGGATCGGGACCCCTTTGTGGGTCGAACGACCCTTTCACAGGGGTCGCCTAAGACCATCGGAAAACACATATTTTTGAAAAAATACAGTAAACATAAAATAATTTTACGGTTGGGGATCACCACAACATGAGGAACTGTATTAAAGGGTTGCGGCATTAGGAAGGTTGAGACCCATTGGCCTAGAGAATTATTTTGAGCCCGAACACAATAATGTAGTTGCCCCAGACTTGAAAATAGAGCTACAAAATTAAAACTTGTCATTTAAAAAATGCTTACATGGAAGTAGCCTTTATGATTTGCGCACTTCCAAATAAACATGCATAGATTTAGTGTTGTCTTTGAAGCTTAGTTGCAATTAATAGAAATGGCAAGTTGTTACTGTAATGAGCTGTAATGAATTTTCATGCATGGCCCAGCTGGGATTTCTCAAAACTACTGTTGCATATTAGGACCAGTTCAGAAGCAGCAGAAATAAAACAAATCACTTGAAGATATGAATAATCTCAGTAACATAATGGCAATTTCCAGGTTCTGCTTTATTTCAAAATGAAATAGCATTACAGAGAAGACTGATGATGATGATGATGATGATGATGATGATGATGATGATGATGATTCCTTTATTTTTCTTCCCAACCTGGTAAGACAAATCCGAATCTGTACTGGGACTTATTGCGGTATGATGTAATCCTTTCATTACAACCCTGAATCCATTTCAAATTATATGACTGCCATTTAGAGCTTCTGGAGGAAATTTAACTAATAAATATGGGAATAGGCAATAAAAAATTAGGGTGCTGTAGCTTGGAGCCTATCCTCATTAGGATCCAGGCTGCAAAATCTGGATAATCTTACACAGTAGCCAAGAATTAAGAGTCCTTATTTTTCTTTGTTACCATTATTCATTATCCGGATCTTTGCAGCCCAGATTCAGTAGTCCTGCCTATCAGTGATTTTAGAAAGTAACCAGACATGACTTTTCAAAGTCTAGTTCCCCAATAGGATTCAATGAAAATTTCTTCTTAACTTCTAAACCTTGAATTAATTGCTTTGCCTTCAGTAGGGCTGAGGATAAAGTAATGGTTTTGTGAAATTGTACTTTTGGAAAACAAAGTTTACAGAGGTACACATTTTCATACTTTCAAGACATTTTTTTCAAACTCCAAAGGATATGTACTGTTTGTAATGTTTTTCATATCTTAGTAAAACACAGTTACATCTTTGGCCAGAAATTTTTACAGACTGATAAGAACTTCAGGAAAAATGTTTTCAGTGTCAAAAATCTCCTTCCCTAAACCAGCAGTCAAGCCAAACTTAATTTGCTGAGATTTGCATATTTTTCCTGCTTGCAGATTGATGCAGAGGAAGGAGCTAGTTCAATTTTTGGCAAATTCCAAAAGCATCAGAGGTTAGCTGAACTAAGAGAAGGACTTTGCAGTAGATCCGAAACCCAGACGAAACATAATGGAATAAACAGGTCTATCTGTAATCTACTTCAAAGATCATAAGTAGCATGTTTAATTTAATACACTGTAGCTCGAGAGAAGACAACCTGGGATGCCGTGTCTGGTTGTGCTTTCGGTGTGGCTTTCCAGCTCTCTCCAAAAGATGCTACTAAGTTGTAATCATTCTTGTTGTAAGTATTCTTGTAAGGAATACTTATTATAGGCAGAAAAACTGTAATCAACTTTTTCACTATTTTATTTTTGATTGATTGCATGCACATTATTGTGTATCATCCATTAATGGCAGGCCTCGCAATATCCACAGAGCAAACCTAAAGCATACTATAAGGTTCTAGTCAAACAGACTGACAGCAGTGATCTAAACCAAAAGAGATGTCCAAACATTTACAAAGGCAGCATCAGCTATCACAGTCCAGATGAGATGTCACAGCAATCTATTCTGATAATTCTGGAAACAGAGACAGCGAGCAGACAAAGCTTAACTCTGCAAAGACATGCTTGACGATGAGTCTCCTGATTTTTGCACTAGGTCCTGAAAAAAAGCCAGCATGCAAATTTGAGCCACTAGGTTTATGTTTATGTTTAGGTTTATTAACATTTATAGGCCGCCCTTTTCCCTGAGGGGACTCAGGGCGGCTTACATAAAATCAAGGGAGGGGTATACAAACAATGACGCAGACAACATAAAATAAAATAATGAGCAACATTCATTCATCATTCGGGAGGGGCAATTATCTTTGTCCCCAGGCCTGACGGGCTAGCCAGGTCTTAAGGGCTATGCGGAAGGCCTGGACGGTGGTGAGAGTACAAATCTCCACGGGGAGATCGTTCCAAAGGGTCGGAGCTACTACTGAGAAGGCTCTCCTCCTTGTAATTGCCAGCCGGCACTGGCTGGCAGATGGAACTCGGAGGAGGCCCAATCTATGAGATCTAATTGGTCGCAGGGAGGTAATTGGCAGAAGGCGGTCTCTCAAGTACGCAGACCCACTACCATGGAGGGCTTTATGGGTGACTAGTAGCACCTTGAAGCGCACCCGGAGATCAACAGGTAGCCAGCGCAGCTCGCGGAGGATAGGTGTTATGTGGGTGAACCGAGGTGCACCCACGATCACTCGCGCGGCCGCGTTCTGGACTAGCTGAAGTCGCCGGATGCTCTTCAAGGGCAGCCCCATGTAGAGCACATTGCAGTATTCCAGCCTAGAGGTCACAAGGGCCCGAGTGACTGTTGTGAGAGCCTCCCGATTCAGGTAGGGTCGCAACTGGCGCACCAGGCGAACCTGGGCAAATGCCCCCCTGGTCACAGCCGTCAGATGGTGGTCAAAGGACAGCTGTGGATCCAGGAGGACCCCCAAGTTGTGAACCCTCTCTGAGGGGTGTAGAATTTGACCCCCCAGCCTGAGCGATGGAGTACTGATCGAATTGTTGGGAGGGAAGCACAACAGCCACTCGGTCTTTTCCGGGTTGAGTACAAGCTTGTTAGCCCTCATCCAGTCCATAACGGCCTCAAGACCTCGGTTCATCACGTCCACCGCTTCATTGAGTTGGCACGGGGCGGACAGATACAACTGGGTATCGTCCGCATATTGATGGTATCTTATCCCGTGCCTGCGAATGATCTCACCCAGCGGTTTCATGTAGATGTTGAATAGTAGGGGGGATAAGACCGAACCCTGCGGCACCCCATATGTTAGGGGCCTAGGGGTCGATCTCTGCCCCCCCACTAACACCGACTGCGACCTGTCCGAGAGGTAGGAGGAGAACCACCGCAGCACAGTGCCTCCCACTCCCACCTCCCGCAGTCGTCGCAGAAGGATACCATGGTCGATGGTATCGAAAGCCGCTGAGAGGTCGAGGAGAACCAGGATGGAGGGGTGACCTCCATCTCTGGCTCTCCAAAGATCATCGGTCAATGCGACCAAAGCAGTTTCTGTGCTGTAACCGGGTCTGAAGCCTGACTGGAAGGGGTCGAGATAACTTGCTTCCTCCAAGGACCGCTGAAGCTGGAAGGCCACCACCTTCTCAACAACCTTCCCAAGAAAGGGAAGGTTGGAGACTGGACGGTAGTTGTTGAGGACAGCTGGATCCAAGGATGGCTTCTTCAGGAGGGGTCTCACCACCACCGCTTTTAGCGCGGCGGGGAAGTTCCCCTCCCGAAGAGAGGCGGTAACAACCGCCTGGATCCAGCCTTGTGTCACCTCACTGCTGTTAACAACCAGCCATGAGGGACACGGGTCCAGTACACAGGTGGAGGCACTTACAGCCCTCATGGCCTTGTCCACATCCCCAGGGGCAACATCCTGAAACTCAACCCAGAGGTGGTCTACTTCATCCTCTTGTGCCTCGGCTGGAACTGCAGAGATGGAGTCCAAGTCCGACCGAAACCGAGCAATTTTGTCCGCTAAGAATTGGGCATAATCCTCAGCTCTGCCCTGTAGGGGTTCCCCCGTTTCCCTCCTATTTAGTAGGGAGCGGGTTATCCTAAACAGGGCGGCTGGGCGGGACTCAGCGGACGCAACCAAGGTGGCTATATGAGATCTTTTCGCTGCCCTAAGTGCCCTGGTGTATTCCTTGGTGCTGGTGGTTACCATTGCTCGGTTCGATTCGGACTTATCGGACCTCCATAGGTGCTCTAGGCGTCTCCTCCGGCGCTTCATCTCCCGGAGTTCCTCGGTGAACCAAGGAGGTCTCCGGGATCCGCCGCCTCGGAGGGGCCGTAGTGGCGCAATCCGGTCAAGGGTCTCCGATGCTGCCAAGTGCCAGGCAGCAACCAGAGTCTCTACCGGACTGTGGGCGAAAGTATCAGGAATGACCCCAAGCTCCGTCTGGAACCTTAACGGTTCCATAAGTCGCCTGGGGCGGAACCACCTGGTCGGTTCCTCCTCCCTACAGTGGGGGTTTGGTCTCCGGAAGTCAAGCCTCAGTAGGCAGTGGTCTGACCACGACAGGGGTATGATGTCGTTACCCCTCAGACCAAGATCACAAATCCACTGCTCCGAGAGAAATACGAGGTCGAGCATGTGACCCGCTGAATGGGTTGGGCCCCGGATTACTTGGGTCAAGCCCATGGCCGTCATGGAAGCCATGAACTCCTGCGCCCCATCAGAGTGTTCACCGAGCGACGGCAAGTTGAAGTCCCCCAGGACCATCAGCCTAGGGAACTCAATTGCCAGCTCGGCTACCGACTCGAGGAGCGAGGGGAGGGCTGCTGCAACGCTGTTGGGAGGCATGTACGTTAACAGCAGACCCACTTGACCCTTGAGGTCCAACTTTACCAGCAGAGACTCACACCCGACAAGCTCCGGAGCAGGGACCCTACGAGGAGCTAATGACTCCCGGATAACAATAGCCACACCCCCACCCCTTCCCTGGGCTCTCGGCTGGTGCAGCACCTGAAATCCTTCTGGGCACATCTCTACGAGGGGGACTCCTCCCTCTGGGCCCAGCCAGGTTTCAGTAATACATGCCAGGTCTGCCCTCTCGTCTAAAATTAAGTCCCGGACGAGAGGAGCTTTATGTACCACAGACCTGGCATTTAGCGACAGCAGCCTGAGTCCAGGGTCCTGATTACTTGCGCCATCTGGTCTTGGAGTGGGACTCATAGGGCTGGAAGGAGGGATCTCTGTAATGTAGCGAACCCTCCTTCCCCGGTAATGGCCTGCCCTAAAGTCCCCGCCATATCTGCCCCTCCCTGTTACGACCGTAATACTCCGACCCTCTCCCGTGTCTCTGGTCCCCTCAACCACCCCCATGGCCCCCGCATCCCCCGGCAGGTCCTCCGAATCATACATACCCATGCACTCCCCCAGGCAATCCCCACGTAGCAGTTAAAACACAAAAATTACAACAATATAATAATAAAAAGTGGGACATTCATTCATCCCATACGTATCCCATGCATATCCCATACAAAGAGAAGAAGAAAAAGATGAAAGAAAAGGAGGGAAAGGAGATAAATTGTGCAGTTGATTAAAAATGCAAGATCAGTTAACATAACTGGCTCTCAGCGTTCAAGGTGGTTGAAGTGGCTGGAGACCAGTTACAGTTCAGATAAAATATATGGGGGAATGTCTTATATCCCCCCTCTTCTTCTGTAAATTTGAAAAGGTCCAACCGGCCGGAACAGTCCAAGATGGTAAAGGGTTTTCTTGTACAGGCACTGTCCAGGGCGATGCCACAAGGGTAGCCACAGAAAGTAATAATAGTGACAATAATCAAGGCCAGATGGAGATGTGCCAGCAAGCCTAGGAATCCAGAGGCCGTGGCAGAAAAAGGCCGGATGTTGAAATGCCACAATAAGAGATAGTCCAGTGCCAAACAGAGAACACAGGGGGAAGCCTCACAACAGTGGGGGCAGGCAAAGATGGAATCGCTTCTGTGGGGCCACCTGACCAGACGAGAGCGGAGGAGGGGGGGCAGAGACGGGGCGAAACGAAGCCGAACAGGGGGGAGAGCCATCCGGAGGGACTGCCGCGGCACCAGGCAAAGACAGCCGCCCAGCTTCCTCAGTCCCAACAGTAGTTCTGACCGTCCACTCTCCCTCCGATGTTTGAACGAGCCGGGGCCGCCTGAGAACGGTGGCCCCCGCAGGGGTCTGGCTTCCTCGGATCCCCCAGACTCCGGACATCCCTGAGGACCTCTTCACGGGAAATTCGAATCGATTTTTTTGAGGTTTCCAGCGTTTTTCCGTCTGAGTCAGAACGGAGAAGAACGCCTAGCAGCCATCTCTGATCTCGCACATGTGCAGTGTGTCACTAGGTCAAGTATTTCTGTGTACATTAACTCTTAATCCTTATTCATTAATCTTTCTATCCAGGATGTCTGGATTTAGCTCACTCCCATTACAAACATCAGACACAAATTAAGATATGGAATAGCTTCTTTTGATTTTGAAGGGAAAGAGAAATAGAAGGACGCTAACATTCTAAAGGCACCAACTCTAGAACTCTTGCCTTGAACAGCAAAAGAAACCAGATGGACCATTAGGAACACTATAGAACTGTGATGGAGATCCTATGGCACCTGTGCCAGAGGTGGCATGCAGCAAGCCTCCTTGTGGGCAACCAAGCCGTCACTCCAGTTCAGTTTTGCTGCGGATGCGTGCGCACTGCCCACCAGCCAACTGGCCTTTAGGTCTCTGCCATGCATGCAGGGGGCATGCGGGGGGGGCACATGTACATTGCATTTTGGGCTTTTTGGGCACCCTTTGGCCACTCGGTCTAGAAAAGGTTAGCCATCATTGCTATAAGACAATGGCTTCAAGGCCAATCTGACACAAGCTTTTGAATTAATCCCTACAAGAAAAAATAGGGTCCACTGCTTGAGCAGGGGTGGGGTGGGGGTGGACTAGAAGACCTCCAAGATCCCTTCCAACTTCGTTATCCTGTATTCTAAAAAAAAAAGCTACTCATTACTGTTAGTCCAAATGTAAGGAAGGGGTTTCAAAGACTAACCACTGTGATGATTCTGAAAATTGCTGAGAGGTGCGGAGAACAGGCTGGGAGGACGTTCACATTTCTATCCAGTACAGGTCTTCCATTAAGTGGACCACAGCAGCATGTGTTTTTTTTTTTTTTTTTTTACAAAGTCTGAAGCAGAATTTGATGGAAGGTAAGATGCGGTGGCTCAGTGGCTAAGACACTGAGCTGCCCAAGCCATTTTGACCTGAAAAACATGCAGACACAAGGCCTGTCACTCAACCTGGTAAATTAACTTTGACATACTATAAAATGGAAGAATACTAAACTGTGATGCTATTATGCACATCTCCCTATTTGCAAAAAAATAATAATAACAATAATAGATGTAACCCTTGAATTGACAAGTAGTTGTTAAATGAGATTTGCCCCATTTTACGATCTTCCTTGCCATGGTTGTTAAGTGAATCACTACAGTTGTTAAGTTAGTAATACTGTTGTGAAGTGAATCTGGCTTCCCCTTTGACTTTGCTTGTCAGAAGGCCACAAAAGGGATCACATTTAGTCATGCCGGCCACATGACCACGGAGATGCCAGCCACATGACCACGTTGTCTTCAGACAACGCTGGCTCTTCGGCTTTGAAACAGAGATGAGCACTGCCCCCTAGAGTCGGAGGTTGGAAAATAAAAAGCAAATTAGTGCTCAATCAAATACATAGCAATTGTTTGAAATTCAAAATATCCCAACAAGTGGAAAAGCCCTGGAGAGGTTACAGTGTAGTCGGGGAAGTCAAATTTACCTTTGTACTGATGTTTCACTGTATTTCCAATGTCTGCAAATTTTCGGTCTTCAAAAATCAAGAATTCGTGCCGAGCCGCAAGCACACACAACTCTTTCACTACTTCCTGAGTAAAATCATCCAGAATATCAATGTGAGTTTTCAATATGCAGATGGATGGTCCCAGAGTGTCAGCCAGTTGGAGCAATTCTTTGGAACTGTTCACATCAGCAGAAAGGCACAAGTTAGACTGTTTTTTCTCCATGAGCCTAAGAAGTCGAGCAGTCAGAGGATGAGTGTCAGGTAGCTCAGCCCGAGAAGCGTAACTTATTTCTTTGTATACCCTTTTCACAAGAGCATTTTGCTCAGATGGTTTAAAAATATTGTCTTGAATGAATTTTTCCACTCTTACCACTGTTTCAGAGGTAATTTTTTCCTGCTGTTCAAGGATTTTGAGAATTTGAGACAAGCTGCACACGGAGTGCAGCCTAATTCCATGTTTTTCCAACATGGCTTTCCCTCCTTGTTCTCTGTCCAACAGCACAATGGCATCAGTAACCTTGAGTCCCTCTTTCCAAAGGACCTCTGCCGTTTCCAAGACACTTGAACCGCTGGTTACTACGTCCTCAATGATCAGACAAGTCTCTCCTGAATTAATTGTGCCCTCCAAAAGGCGTTTGGTTCCTTTAAGAGGAATAGAAAGGATTGAACATTATTATAAAACCCTAAAATATTATTGTCATTAATAAATATATATGGTAACACATCAATTATTTAAAAAATCATTTCAGTTCAACACATTTGCATGCATATTTATTAATTGTGGGCACAAAATTTACCTCAAAACTCTTTTCTACCAAAAGAGAATAAGCTGACAGCAATTCACTGTCAGTCACATCTTGCTTATTTACTATTGATATACTCCTGATTCTCAACCTGTGGTCTGCGGACCTCTTTTTTTTGGGGGGGGGGGGGGAATGTCATCACAAGAAGTCTGCAAAGGCTTGAAGAAATGTTATGATTTAAATCTTCGGTTAAGTCTTTGGGGTTCATGCCCATGCCCCATGGTCACAAAAGATATTTAAAGGCGGTCGGTGGTGAAGAAAAAAATTGAGAACCACTGACCTATACTATCAATATGTAAAATTTAAATTAAATGTTATTCTTTTTACCATAATCTTTGGCTTCTTTTCTCCGTATAAGCATTGGAATCTTGTTGGTTGAGCAGATTATTGTCGCCAAGGGCAAAGCTGTGTATGGAACTCCACAGACGGAATCATACTTGAGTGTGGCATCCTTCGCTGAACAGAAAAGGAGATCTGCTACCTGAGAGAATGGTTTTAAAATTTATTTTATTAGCACACAATATATTTACCAATAAGTGAAAGTTTAAGGAGTTTTCCAAATTTTCCTGGGGCAACATAAAAGTTTGATCTCAGCTGCTAGTTGAAAGAATGATCACTTATTCATCAGCTTAAACAACTGGATAATTAAGACCGTGTTATATTAGTTGTTTCTTTAGCATCATTTAAAGCACAATGGAGACCAAAGAAGCAATCACTCCTTTATCAAATATTCAATAAATAATCATCTGAAATATGTCTTTGATTTGTATGGGCAAAAATTATTCACCTCACATATAGCTTTCCCTTGTTCCCAATCCTTAATTTGTGTTTACCATTTACTCTTCAGATTTTAATTTCTGAAGTAAAGCTTCCTGACCTTGGACAATCATTTCCAAAGCACCCAACTTCATAATAGTATCTATCCTTAACTTCGAAGTATTTTCTACAGACTTTCAAGAACAAACCAAACCAATCAGTCAAGGAAAAGTAAGCATTTTGACTTCTAGCAATTCAGTGGGTTCACACACTACTCTAACATATACATCATCAGCATGTCGCAATTGTGTCTGGGAAATAGTGAGATGCCTGCTTTTCTTAAAAAGTCAGCTATGTAGCTGAGAACTAAGTTCAATTTATTCCAAGGACCAGGTGGACCATATTGCTAAAAAATCTATTTTGTACTTTCAGCTTTAGCCAATACATAAATTGTGACCTCTCCTGGACTAAGATAGTCTGGTCAGAGTTATTCATATTTTAGTAACACATCTGTGCTGTTTTAATTTATTACCCTGTGAAGATGGTTTGGAACTTTTACCTAGTATAAATATTGCTGTTTCTTAAAAGGACTAAGCGGCAGGAAAACAAGACACAGCTGTAACTCTTCCCCATGGACTGTCCAGGCGATCTCTTCAAATCCAAACTTTGCTGAAAAACTCCTACAAAGTCTACAAATACTAGTCTTTGTGATCTTTGGAGAAGAATTTCTTCATAATCTTGGCTGTGAGCAATGCTTACAGTCGAAGCAACAAAATTAGAGACTTCTCAGAGCAAAAGGGCCTGCCTAAGCCTGACTGATCTAAAAATCCTACCCACTTCTATACTGTTGCCCAGCAAACAATATGCGGCCATCCTACGTTAACTTTAGCTTAAAGTACATTTAATTACAGCTGCTATTATTTGGGATGCAAATACGGGTAGTCTTCGAGTTACGACAATTGAGCCCAACATTTATGTTGCCAAGTGAAACATTTAAGTGGGCTTGTCACATTTGGTGAGTAAAATCACTGCAGCTGTTGAATTAATAAGGCTCTTGTTAAGTGAATCTGGTTTCTCCATTGATTTTGCTTGCCGGAAGGTCAGAAAAGGTGATCACATAACCCCCAACACTGCAAACGTTGTAAATGTGAATCAGTTGTCAAGCATCCAAACGTAAATCACGTGACCACAGGGAAAATGCTGGAAGTCATTCACAGGCCCCGCCTCCTTTTCTTTTAATCTCTCTTAGACCCGCCCCCTCACAATAACCGCTTTACCGCTCACGCCGGTCGAGCTTCGCGGGCTGGACGGATACCTTATTTAGCAGCGCCGGATACGACACGATGACGCGGAGGTCGACATAGACCGGGGAAACCAGGCCGCTCTTCAGGACGAATTCCCCGAAGCGCAGAGCCTGAACTCCGTACAGCTCAGACGCCAGCGACTCCATAGCGCTTTGCGCTTTCTCCGTTACCGCGCGCAAGAGACAGAGAAGGCGTCGCGTGCGTCCCGGACCTTGTCGCCGAACCAATGACGATCTCAAAGCGGTCGAGTTGGGACTCGGAAGTGGCAAGTGACGTAGCACCGGGGCAGAAAATTGCGTTTGCGCTCTCTGCCGGCGTGGAGGAACCGATGATGGGCGTGGCTGGAGAGTTTCGCATTGCTGAAGAGGCTCTGGTAAAACAGAGTCTAAGTGTGTTGCTACGGGTTTCAGTTCACAAATCATAGTTTTACCCCGAACACGCCAAGATTTGGAAAATGGGCGTCATGGGGAGATCTCAGTTCAAATTCCCCTTTGACTGTGCTCTCAGTTCTGGATAATGTTTATCTCAAACTCTTGTGAGGATGAAAATCAGACATGATTTGCGTATGTTGCCTTTTGTACATCCGCTTTGGTGTTCTCTTAAAGAGTCCGAACTGTCCTAACATGATGACTTTTAAATGTCAATTTATTTACAGTAAATGTAGAGACTGCATTCATCGGAAGCAGAAATAATAATTATCATTATATTAAAAATAACACATGGGCAGCCACAACCAATTGAGACTTGGGGCTCATAATTCCCAACTGGTATTGATAAACAGCAAAATAGGAGAGAACCAAATTTAGAAAAGTGGGTTTTTATCATAAGTGCACATGTGAATGGGAAATGCACAAAATCTAGTTCAAGGAAAGTTCGTTCTAAGCCAGTGTTTCTGAACCGTGGCATTTTTAAAGATGTGTGGACTTTGACTCCCAGAATTCCACAGCAAATACTGCCTGGGGAATTCTGGGAATTGAAGTCAATGCATCTTAAAAATACCAAGATTCAGAAACACTGCTCTGAGCCTTGAAGCTCTATGCTTCAAAATCATTGCTGTCAGTGCATCTTTTCTTCTGAGTCAATGTTGAGATAGTATTGCAAATCTGATTGTATTTGTACAAGGTATTTTAAGCATTTCTTTTTGTTGAGAATGAACTGTGACATAGTCTTACACATTGCCACTTAAGATAGCCGCACCTTATAATACTAACTCCCCTCCCCGCCCCAAGTTTAGTTACAATTGATAAAACATGTACCTAAGCCTTAAGTCTAAAGTTTCAGTATACAGCTGGGTAAGATTAATGTACTAAAGATACAATAATCTGATACAAAGTCCAAGTAAATGGGGGAAAAAATCTGTAAACTCAGGGCTGTTTTTTATCTAATCCCTAATTACCTTTGTGAAGTCAGGGTCCTGCTCTCTTGCCAGTCAATGCACTGTGTCACTGGATACAAGTTCATCTGATGTAGAATAGAGTTGACGATGAGTCTTTGCTCTTTATTCAATTCAGACATATATAGGGGTCCTGCCTAGTGTAGTAGATTCCTGCTTCTATAGATCTGGTTCTTAGTGCCTTTTCTTATACTGTGATCAGGGGTGGGCTGCTCCAGGTTCGCCCAGGTTAGGGAGAACCCATAGCTAACATGGCCGGTTCGAAGAACCTCCAAATCCCACCCCTGGCTGGCCCCACCCACCCCTGCCGCCCCTCCCAGAAGTCTCCACTTTTGGATGTGAGGTAAGTGCAGGGCCCATGCGGAGGCTCAGCAAGGGGGAAAAAACGGGCCTCTGGGAAGTTCTGAAGGCCAGAAACAGGCCCATTTCCAGCCTCCAGAAGCCCTCTGGAGCCTGGAGAAGGCAGTTTTTGCCCTCTGAGAGGCTCGAGGAAAGTGTCCGGAGCCTAGGGAAGGAAATGGTCCACCTGCCGTGGTGGAGGAGGCCGACTAGGCCATGCCCACGATGGCCAAACCCACCCAGCAACCAGGCAGAGAACCTGTTGCTGAAATTTTTGAAGCCCACCCCTGACTGTAATCAGTGCCACCTTTTCGTCCAGCGATTGGTAAGATTTCCCAATGTCTCCCACCTCGGCTTTCATCAATGATACCTCCCATGCAGGGCATTATCTTGCTGTGGTGCTTCCTCTGCTTGATCTTCCATCTCTGCTGCTCCCTCATTCTCTCAGCAGCTTATCTTGGCCTTGATATAGGCATTCAGAAAGGCTTCAGACCCCCTTCACTTTTGTCATTTTTTTTGTGCTGCAGCCTTATTCTACAGTTGTTGAAATTCATTTTTTCTCTCATTGATCTACACTTAGTGTGGATTATTCTTTTGTACCTAGACCCAAATGTGCTTTTTTTCAAGAGCCAACTGGACTTTCTGGTTTTTCTTTGAAGACGTTTCGCTTCTCATCCACTGGATTTGGGGGGGGGGGGGATGGAAGGATTTTTTTTTTTTGTTCCTAGAGTTTTTCTTCAAGTGCAGAGTCCGCTGTCTTTAGATCAACTGAATGTTGATCCATATGATCGCAATATAAATTGACTGGCCAGTTTATCACTTGAGCCCTATTTCATGGTACAGAGAAAGTGATTACCCAAGATAACCCAAGATTATCCAGCTGGCTTTCATGCCTAAGGACGCTAACATTCTAAAGCCACCAACTCTAGAACTCTTGCCTTGAACAGCAAAAGAAACCAGATGGACCATTAGGAACACTATAGAACTGTGATGGAGATCCTATGGCACGTGTGCCAGAGATGGCATGCAGCAAGCCTCCTTGTGGGCAACCAAGCCGTCACTCCAGTTCAGTTTTGCTGTGGATGCGTGCGCACCGCCCACCAGCCAACTGGCCTTTAGGTCTCTGCCATGCATGCGGGGGGCATGCGGGGGGGCACATGTACATTGCATTTTGGGCTTTTTGGGTACCCTTTGGCCACTCGGTCTGGAAAAGGTTAGCCATCATTGCTATAAAACAATGGCTTCAAGGCCAATCTGGCACAAGCTTTTGAATTAATCCCTACAAGAAAAAAAATAGGGTCCACTGCTTGAGCAGGGGTGGGGTGGGGGTGGACTAGAAGACCTCCAAGATCCCTTCCAACTTCGTTATCCTGTATTCTAAAAAAAAAAAAGCTACCGATTACTGTTAGTCCAAATGTAAGGAAGGGGTTTCAAAGGTTAAACTCTGTGATGATTCTGAAAATTGCTGAGAGGTGCGGAGAACAGGCTGGGAGAACGTTCACATTTCTATCCAGTACAGGTCTTCCATTAAGTGGACCACAGCAGCATGTGTTTTTTTTTTTTTTTTTTTACAAAGTCTGAAGCAGAATTTGATGGAAGGTAAGATGCGGTGGCTCAGTGGCTAAGACACTGAGCTGCCCAAGCCATTTTGACCTGAAAAACATGCAGACACAAGGCCTGTCACTCAACCTGGTAAATTAACTTTGACATACTATAAAATGGAAGAATACTAAACTGTGATGCTATTATGCACATCTCCCTATTTGCAAAAAAATAATAATAACAATAATAGATGTAGCCCTTGAATTGACAAGTAGTTGTTAAATGAGATTTGCCCCATTTTACGATCTTCCTTGCCACGGTTGTTAAGTGAATCACTACAGTTGTTAAGTTAGTAATACTGTTGTGAAGTGAATCTGGCTTCCCCTTTGACTTTGCTTGTCAGAAGGCCACAAAAGGGATCACATGACATGTCCACGGAGATGCCGGCCACATGACCACGTTGTCTTCAGACAACGCTGGCTCTTCGGCTTTGAAACAGAGATGAGCACTGCCCCCTAGAGTCGGAAACGACTAGCACATATGTGCAAGGGGAACCTTTACCTTTACCTTTAAGTAAGCGGTGTCATCCAAAAATTGTGATATATCCCTATCTTTCATCCTAAAATCTCAATAAATCATGTCCCATTGGAACCGTTTTAAGATAGTTTAAATCAAAAATGCAAGAGAATGGTATTTTTTCCAGAAACCAAAGCAGCTCAATATTGTGGATGGAAATAGCATATAAGACTCTTACTTTAAATACAGGTAGTCCTCGGCTTACAACTATTCATTTAGTGACCATTTGAAATTATGGCACTGAAGAGACCCGTGGTTTTCGCACAACTGTTGCAGCCTCCCCATGGTCATGTGATCAAAATTCAAACACTTGGCAACTGATTCATATTTATGATGGTTGCCATGTCCTTTGGGTCACAGGCTCCTCCTTTTATGACCTTTTGACAAGCAAAATCAAACAAAATTCAAGTAACCAAGTTATTATTAACAACTACAGTGGTTCACTTAACAATTGTGGCAAGGTCATAAAATGGGACGAAAGTCAACAACTGTTTTGCTCAGCCATGGAAATTTTCAGCTCCATTTTAGTCGTAAGTCAAGGATCACCTATACTCTGGAATGGCATTTTATGCTGCCATCTTGGAAAGTTCACTGTGAATACAAGGAAACAGTGCCTAAATCCTTGAGATTCTTTTGAAACAACAGGAGTTTGTATCTGTAGCTCTTAAAATGTTTTGAGGCCGAAATCCTGACCCTGATTTGATATGTAGCACAGGTCAAAAGAAATCCCTTAAGAGATCACATCAACTAATTCTATAGGATCACAATCTCTCTTTCTAAAAACATCAATACAGCTGTTGGTCTTGAGAGAAAGAAGCTCGGGATTGAATATTGAGTTTGAAAGTTAATGTTATACCGGCTAAAACTTAATTTTTTTTACTAATTACCCAAAAATTGCCTTCTTTTGGTTGGCTATGATCAGGCCAAAAGGATTATTTATCAAAGGCTGGAGATGACAGAACTTTAAACTAAAATTGGCTTCTTAATATGGAGCCCTGCAGTGCTCATTTTGTCAGTACAAGGCTTTCAAGCATATTCCAGATGTGACTGAAATGCCCTCTCTCTCTCTTCTTATTTTAATACAGAAAACAATTAAGAACTGATAACCAGAAGTGCATAAGCTATATAAAGATATATCTTGTTTTCTGACTTCTCTCCATTTTTATATTACTGATGTTTTCAAACCTAATGGTGGTGTTTTAAAGACTTGTGAATTGTTTTCTATTTTACTCTAAACACAAGGACACAATTCCAAAATCATGTCAATATAAAAACCGATTGCTTGATTTCAGTGTCAAGAGGTGCCATAGCTGTTATTTGTGTGGCAGCTTGCAAATCCCTGAGTGGCAAATTTGTTTTAACATACAAAAACATTTGGTGGACAAAACACATTCATTTTAATTGGGCTAGCTTCTTGGAAGGGCTTGTTTAGTAGAAACCAACTTGGCTAATTTTGGGTACAAACACCAATCCTCTGCAAGTAACTTTCCCAGGCTAATTTCCTATACGCCTCTGCTTCAGCTCGGCGGTCTGATGCAGATAAAATGCCCCGTCCTACAATGATGATGTCTGAATTTCGTTTTCTGATCACCTCTTGTGGACTTAGGTACTTCTGCCCGAGGCTATCACCTGCAAAGAACAACATATATTTTTATTGTTTTCAGCTATTTTCATTTTGGTAAAGTTTTAAAAAAATGACAGAAAAATTCAGACAAAAATAATTCTTTATAAAAATGAATAGATCCATCCTGATACTGCTTAAGTACAAGGGAAAACTATAAAACCATAAAAGAATCTGGGGGAAATCATTTCAAAGAATCCCTTTCCTTATTGCATAGGTAATAAAATGCCAATATAGATTTAATATAAGTATAAAATAATGCAAGAGATGGCAAAAAATAATTTCTCAGATGAAGTCCATCACCAGGGGAAAAATAAATTTCAAGACAACAATTAGAAAATGCATGGAAAAAAATCCTTACACAACTCTTTTATCTATCTACATTTATAATAAAATCAGTTCTGGCTTATGCTGAAAAAAAGACAGAATATCAAAAATATTCTGAAGTTACAAGAATTTTTTTTAACCCAGCCTTTATTTTTATAAATAATTCAAGACAGTGAACTAATACTCCTTTCTCCAATAAAACATTTTGAATTTTTTCTTTTCAAATATAGGCTGACAAAAGGAACAGTTTCCATTGCTTAGACTTCCTATTATGTTTTTAAAAATGATTGCCTTTTGAAATTAACAGGCAAAATAAAAATACTTCATAAGTACCCCTTTAAAGCAAGAGAGTAGCAACGGAACATAACCATCAAAAGATCTTCTTGTTGCCCCATGCCATTTAGATCTTGAAAAGCATAGCCAATAGATGGAACTCCAATCTCTGCATGAATACATTTGGTAAGGAGCTGTTTATTACTTTCCATGGCAATGGGGTCATTAACAGACTTTTCTTACCACCAACGTTAAAGAAAAAAACTCACTCCACAAAAGGAGAAATACCCGTAGCAAAAAAGCTTTTAATCAAAAAAGGAATATTTATATCACACAAATGTGCTCCAGTTTTGAAATCCACGTTACAGTGATTGTTCTCCAATTAAATTCTATTGTAAATACTAAACTTTTGTATTTGTTAATCTAGACAATTTTGGAATCTAGACAATTTTTACTCCAGTTAAGTACACATTCTAAAATACTTTGTCCTGTTAAAAAATTATTTATATATCTATTTGAAATGACCCACTGTGATTACAATACTCACCTCCAGCTTGCATCTGGACACCTGGAGTTAAGTGAAGAAATTCAGGCTTTTCAGTAATTCTGCACCCAGAAATAAATCCCAGAACAAAATCTGAGTGATCTTCAGCCATTTTGACCTAAAAAACATGCAGACACAAGGCCTGTCACTCAACCCAGTAAATTTGCTTTGACATATTATAAAATGGAAGAATACTAAACTGTGATGCTATTATGCACATCTCCCTATTTGCAAAAATAATAATAACAATAATACATGTAATCCTTGATTTGACAAGTAGTTGTTAAATGAGATTTGCCCCATTTTACGATCTTTTTTGCCACAGTTGTTAAGTGAATCACTACAGTTGTTAAGTTAGTAACACTGTTGTGAAGTGAATCTGGCTTCCCCTTTGAGTTTGCTTGTCAGAAGCCACAAAAGTGATGACATGACCCCAGGACACTGCAACCATCATAAATATGAAACAGTTGTCAAGCAATCGAATTTTGATCATGCGACTATGGGGATGCTGCAACAGTCACAAGTGTTGTAAAAAATGGTCACGGGTCACTTTTTTCAATGCCACGGAAATTTTGAATGGTCACTAAATAGATAGTTGTTAAGTTGAGGACTACCTGTATTTATCTCGTAAAAGAAAGAATATCTCAATCACAAAACTGCACTAGCTCTTATATAATCATCCTTTCTTCGTGTCAGAATCTTTTCACAATCCCCTTCCATTCTTGCCTACAAACTCCCAAGCTTCCTAGAATTATTCTAGTTTTCACTGTCCTTTTCTGGCAAGAATTTCTCTAATGTACTGAAATGTAGCTACATTTCCATTCTAAGCAGCTTTTTCACACTGTTGGAGAATGGGGGGAAAGATGGATGCATTTAGGTACTTGAGATGCTTTTATCTTTCAATTCTATTCAGCTGAAAGTTCCAACTTACGACGGCTTTCGTATAGTCCCCAGTGGCCAGGGACTCGCTGGAGCTCATCTCACCAATCAAGAGACACCCGCGTTGTAAAGGATGTCCTACTTCTTTCAGCCCCTTAAGAACTCCTGGGCCAGGAACTGCATGGGCATTAACCATATCTGACCAGGATGCTATTTTGAAAACACCACCTGAAAGAAAGAATAGGGAAGTTAACCATTACGAGAATAGGTGTGGCTGAAAAAGCTATGCAAACTGACCAAAACCTTCTTCCTTCTTTCGCCTTTCTTATTTTTATGGAAATGTTGCCAAGGATTGAGATCAAAAATCCATGTTCCAAAACAGTCCAAACTACAATAGTCACCTACAGAGAGGGAGTGGCTCTTTTCTGCTTCATCGTGCTATTCCGCCCTCTACCATAAGTGAATGATGACTGTGTTCAAGCTGGGGATCATCTCAGATACTCAGATAAAACCTAGTTTGAAAAAACCTGTCTGTCTGGCTATCTGGATCAAAATAGCCCTGGAAGACAATCCTATGGCTGGAGGGGAAAGATCCCTCTTCAGCCTAAAACCAATAGATCCCAGCACCTGGGTGTCAGCTAACTGTATCAAGAAGAGAATAGTCAGCCAAGAATGGCAGAAACCCAACCATACAAGAGGGGAAACCTGATTTAAAAATAAAGCATCTAAATCATTGAAGTCTATTAATGGCTGTAGACCAGAAAGCAATGCTATGAAGATCTGGCACAAAAAAAGATTACTGAAATGTGTTTACGCTAGAGTTAGCGCCAGTGCGGAAAGGCTCAGTTGGATAAATAAATTTCAATGTCCAAACACTTTGTCACAAAAGCATTTCCCATGACATAGGTGTGGAATAGTAAAAATAAAGAAATGAAAAGCATACATGCTCAGCACTAAGTTTTGATAATGGTCAGAATAAAATTTATGTTAAGAGAAATTCAGGAGGTTGGAAAATAAAAAGCAAATTAGTGCTCAATCAAATACATAGCAATTGTTTGAAATTCAAAATATCCCAACAAGTGGAAAAGCCCTGGAGAGGTTACAGTGTAGTCGGGGAAGTCAAATTTACCTTTGTACTGATGTTTCACTGTATTTCCAATGTCTGCAAATTTTCGGTCTTCAAAAATCAAGAATTCGTGCCGAGCCGCAAGCACACACAACTCTTTCACTACTTCCTGAGTAAAATCATCCAGAATATCAATGTGAGTTTTCAATATGCAGATGGATGGTCCCAGAGTGTCAGCCAGTTGGAGCAATTCTTTGGAACTGGTCACATCAGCAGAAAGGCACAAGTTAGACTGTTTTTTCTCCATGAGCCTAAGAAGTCGAGCAGCCAGAGGATGAGTGTCAGGTAGCTCAGCCCGAGAAGCGTAACTTATTTCTTTGTATACCCTTTTCACAAGAGCGGTACCATTTTGCTCAGATGGTTTAAAAATATTGTCTTGAATGAATTTTTCCACTCTTACCACCGTTTCAGAGGTAATTTTTTCCTGCTGTTCAAGGATTTTGAGAATTTGAGACAAGCTGCACACGGAGTGCAGCCTAATTCCATGTTTTTCCAACATGGCTTTCCCTCCTTGTTCTCTGTCCAACAGCACAATGGCATCAGTAACCTTGAGTCCCTCTTTCCAAAGAACCTCTGCCGTTTCCAAGACACTTGAACCGCTGGTTACTACGTCCTCAATGATCAGACAAGTCTCTCCTGAATTAATTGTGCCCTCCACAAGGCGTTTGGTTCCTTTAAGAGGAATAGAAAGGATCGAACATTATTATAAAACCCTAAAATATTATTGTCATTAATAAATATATATGGTAACACATCAATCATTTAAAAAATCATTTCAGTTCAACACATTTGCATGCATATTTATTAATTGTGGGCACAAAATTTACCTCAAAACTCTTTTCTACCAAAAGAGAATAAGCTGATAGCAATTCACTGTCAGTCACATCTTGCTTATTTACTATTAATATACTCCTGATTCTCAACCTGAGGTCTGCGGACCTCTTTTTTTTGGGGGGGGGGGGGAATGTCATCACAGGAAGTCTGCAAAGGCTTGAAGAAATGTTATGATTTAAATCTTCAGTTAAGTCTTTGGGGTTCAAGCCCATGCCCCATGGTCACAAAAGATATTTAAAGGCGGTCGGTGGTGAAGAAAAAAGTTGAGAACCACTGACCTATACTATCAATATGTAAAATTTAAATTAAATGTTATTCTTTTTACCATAATCTTTGCCTTCTTTTCTCCGTATAAGCATTGGAATCTTGTTGGTTGAGCAGATTATTGTCGCCAAGGGCAAAGCTGTGTATGGAACTCCACAGACAGAATCATACTTGAGTGTGGCATCCTTCGCTGAACAGAAAAGGAGATCTGCTACCTGACAGAATGGTTTTAAAATTTATTTTATTAGCACACAATATATTTACCAATAAGTGAAAGTTTAAGGAGTTTTCCAAATTTTCCTGGGGCAACATAAAAGTTTGATCTCAGCTGCTAGTTGAAAGAATGATCACTTATTCATCAGCTTAAACAACTGGATAATTAAGACCGTGTTATATTAGTTGTTTCTTTAGCATCATTTAAAGCACAATGGAGACCAAAGAAGCAATCACTCCTTTATCAAATATTCAATAAATAATCATCTGAAATATGTCTTTGATTTGTATGGGCAAAAATTATTCACCTCACATATAGCTTTCCCTTGTTCCCAATCCTTAATTTGTGTTTACCATTTACTCTTCAGATTTTAATTTCTGAAGTAAAGCTTCCTGACCTTGGACAATCATTTCCAAAGCACCCAACTTCATAATAGTATCTATCCTTAACTTCGAAGTATTTTCTACAGACTTTCAAGAACAAACCAAACCAATCAGTCAAGGAAAAGTAAGCATTTTGACTTCTAGCAATTCAGTGGGTTCACACACTACTCTAACATATACATCATCAGCATGTCGCAATTGTGTCTGGGAAATAGTGAGATGCCTGCTTTTCTTAAAAAGTCAGCTATGTAGCTGAGAACTAAGTTCAATTTATTCCAAGGACCAGGTGGACCATATTGCTAAAAAATCTATTTTGTACTTTCAGCTTTAGCCAATACATAAATTGTGACCTCTCCTGGACTAAGATAGTCTGGTCAGAGTTATTCATATTTTAGTAACACATCTGTGCTGTTTTAATTTATTACCCTGTGAAGATGGTTTGGAACTTTTACCTAGTATAAATATTGCTGTTTCTTAAAAGGACTAAGCGGCAGGAAAACAAGACACAGCTGTAACTCTTCCCCATGGACTGTCCAGGCGATCTCTTCAAATCCAAACTTTGCTGAAAAACTCCTACAAAGTCTACAAATACTAGTCTTTGTGATCTTTGGAGAAGAATTTCTTCATAATCTTGGCTGTGAGCAATGCTTACAGTCGAAGCAACAAAATTAGAGACTTCTCAGAGCAAAAGGGCCTGCCTAAGCCTGACTGATCTAAAAATCCTACCCACTTCTATACTGTTGCCCAGCAAACAATATGCGGCCATCCTACGTTAACTTTAGCTTAAAGTACATTTAATTACAGCTGCTATTATTTGGGATGCAAATACGGGTAGTCTTCGAGTTACGACAATTGAGCCCAACATTTATGTTGCCAAGTGAAACATTTAAGTGGGCTTGTCACATTTGGTGAGTAAAATCACTGCAGCTGTTGAATTAATAAGGCTCTTGTTAAGTGAATCTGGTTTCTCCATTGATTTTGCTTGCCGGAAGGTCAGAAAAGGTGATCACATAACCCCCAACACTGCAAACGTTGTAAATGTGAATCAGTTGTCAAGCATCCAAACGTAAATCACGTGACCACAGGGAAAATGCTGGAAGTCATTCACAGGCCCCGCCTCCTTTTCTTTTAATCTCTCTTAGACCCGCCCCCTCACAATAACCGCTTTACCGCTCACGCCGGTCGAGCTTCGCGGGCTGGACGGATACCTTATTTAGCAGCGCCGGATACGACACGATGACGCGGAGGTCGACATAGACCGGGGAAACCAGGCCGCTCTTCAGGACGAATTCCCCGAAGCGCAGAGCCTGAACTCCGTACAGCTCAGACGCCAGCGACTCCATAGCGCTTTGCGCTTTCTCCGTTACCGCGCGCAAGAGACAGAGAAGGCGTCGCGTGCGTCCCGGACCTTGTCGCCGAACCAATGACGATCTCAAAGCGGTCGAGTTGGGACTCGGAAGTGGCAAGTGATGTAGCACCGGGGCAGAAAATTGCGTTTGCGCTCTCTGCCGGCGTGGAGGAGCCGATGATGGGCGTGGCTGGAGAGTTTCGCATTGCCGAAGAGGCTTTGGTAAAACAAGAGAGTCTAAGTGTGTTGCTACGTGTTTCAGTTCACAAATCATAGTTTTACCCCGAACACGCCAAGATTTGGAAAATGGGCGTCATGGGGAGATCTCAGTTCAAATTCCCCTTTGACTGTGCTCTCAGTTCTGGATAATGTTTATCTCAAACTCTTGTGAGGATGAAAATCAGACATGATTTTGTACATCCGCTTTGGTGTTCTCTTAAAGAGTCCGAACTGTCCTAACATGATGACTTTTAAATGTCAATTTATTTACAGTAAATGTAGAGACTGCATTCATCGGAAGCAGAAATAATAATTATCATTATATTAAAAATAACACATGGGCAGCCACAACCAATTGAGACTTGGGGCTCATAATTCCCAACTGGTATTGATAAACAGCAAAATAGGAGAGAACCAAATTTAGAAAAGTGGGTTTTTATCATAAGTGCACATGTGAATGGGAAATGCACAAAATCTAGTTCAAGGAAAGTTCGTTCTAAGCCAGTGTTTCTGAACCGTGGCATTTTTAAAGATGTGTGGACTTTGACTCCCAGAATTCCACAGCAAATACTGCCTGGGGAATTCTGGGAATTGAAGTCAATGCATCTTAAAAATACCAAGATTCAGAAACACTGCTCTGAGCCTTGAAGCTCTATGCTTCAAAATCATTGCTGTCAGTGCATCTTTTCTTCTGAGTCAATGTTGAGATAGTATTGCAAATCTGATTGTATTTGTACAAGGTATTTTAAGCATTTCTTTTTGTTGAGAATGAACTGTGACATAGTCTTACACATTGCCACTTAAGATAGCCGCACCTTATAATACTAACTCCCCTCCCCGCCCCAAGTTTAGTTACAATTGATAAAACATGTACCTAAGCCTTAAGTCTAAAGTTTCAGTATACAGCTGGGTAAGATTAATGTACTAAAGATACAATAATCTGATACAAAGTCCAAGTAAATGGGGGAAAAAATCTGTAAACTCAGGGCTGTTTTTTATCTAATCCCTAATTACCTTTGTGAAGTCAGGGTCCTGCTCTCTTGCCAGTCAATGCACTGTGTCACTGGATACAAGTTCATCTGATGTAGAATAGAGTTGACGATGAGTCTTTGCTCTTTATTCAATTCAGACATATATAGGGGTCCTGCCTAGTGTAGTAGATTCCTGCTTCTATAGATCTGGTTCTTAGTGCCTTTTCTTATACTGTGATCAGGGGTGGGCTGCTCCAGGTTCGCCCAGGTTAGGGAGAACCCATAGCTAACATGGCCGGTTCGAAGAACCTCCAAATCCCACCCCTGGCTGGCCCCACCCACCCCTGCCGCCCCTCCCAGAAGTCTCCACTTTTGGATGTGAGGTAAGTGCAGGGCCCATGCGGAGGCTCAGCAAGGGGGAAAAAACGGGCCTCTGGGAAGTTCTGAAGGCCAGAAACAGGCCCATTTCCAGCCTCCAGAAGCCCTCTGGAGCCTGGAGAAGGCAGTTTTTGCCCTCTGAGAGGCTCGAGGAAAGTGTCCGGAGCCTAGGGAAGGAAATGGTCCACCTGCCGTGGTGGAGGAGGCCGACTAGGCCATGCCCACGATGGCCAAACCCACCCAGCAACCAGGCAGAGAACCTGTTGCTGAAATTTTTGAAGCCCACCCCTGACTGTAATCAGTGCCACCTTTTCGTCCAGCGATTGGTAAGATTTCCCAATGTCTCCCACCTCGGCTTTCATCAATGATACCTCCCATGCAGGGCATTATCTTGCTGTGGTGCTTCCTCTGCTTGATCTTCCATCTCTGCTGCTCCCTCATTCTCTCAGCAGCTTATCTTGGCCTTGATATAGGCATTCAGAAAGGCTTCAGACCCCCTTCACTTTTGTCATTTTTTTTGTGCTGCAGCCTTATTCTACAGTTGTTGAAATTCATTTTTTCTCTCATTGATCTACACTTAGTGTGGATTATTCTTTTGTACCTAGACCCAAATGTGCTTTTTTTCAAGAGCCAACTGGACTTTCTGGTTTTTCTTTGAAGACGTTTCGCTTCTCATCCACTGGATTTGGGGGGGGGGGGGATGGAAGGATTTTTTTTTTTTGTTCCTAGAGTTTTTCTTCAAGTGCAGAGTCCGCTGTCTTTAGATCAACTGAATGTTGATCCATATGATCGCAATATAAATTGACTGGCCAGTTTATCACTTGAGCCCTATTTCATGGTACAGAGAAAGTGATTACCCAAGATAACCCAAGATTATCCAGCTGGCTTTCATGCCTAAGGACGCTAACATTCTAAAGCCACCAACTCTAGAACTCTTGCCTTGAACAGCAAAAGAAACCAGATGGACCATTAGGAACACTATAGAACTGTGATGGAGATCCTATGGCACGTGTGCCAGAGATGGCATGCAGCAAGCCTCCTTGTGGGCAACCAAGCCGTCACTCCAGTTCAGTTTTGCTGTGGATGCGTGCGCACCGCCCACCAGCCAACTGGCCTTTAGGTCTCTGCCATGCATGCGGGGGGCATGCGGGGGGGCACATGTACATTGCATTTTGGGCTTTTTGGGTACCCTTTGGCCACTCGGTCTGGAAAAGGTTAGCCATCATTGCTATAAAACAATGGCTTCAAGGCCAATCTGGCACAAGCTTTTGAATTAATCCCTACAAGAAAAAAAATAGGGTCCACTGCTTGAGCAGGGGTGGGGTGGGGGTGGACTAGAAGACCTCCAAGATCCCTTCCAACTTCGTTATCCTGTATTCTAAAAAAAAAAAAGCTACCGATTACTGTTAGTCCAAATGTAAGGAAGGGGTTTCAAAGGTTAAACTCTGTGATGATTCTGAAAATTGCTGAGAGGTGCGGAGAACAGGCTGGGAGAACGTTCACATTTCTATCCAGTACAGGTCTTCCATTAAGTGGACCACAGCAGCATGTGTTTTTTTTTTTTTTTTTTTACAAAGTCTGAAGCAGAATTTGATGGAAGGTAAGATGCGGTGGCTCAGTGGCTAAGACACTGAGCTGCCCAAGCCATTTTGACCTGAAAAACATGCAGACACAAGGCCTGTCACTCAACCTGGTAAATTAACTTTGACATACTATAAAATGGAAGAATACTAAACTGTGATGCTATTATGCACATCTCCCTATTTGCAAAAAAATAATAATAACAATAATAGATGTAGCCCTTGAATTGACAAGTAGTTGTTAAATGAGATTTGCCCCATTTTACGATCTTCCTTGCCACGGTTGTTAAGTGAATCACTACAGTTGTTAAGTTAGTAATACTGTTGTGAAGTGAATCTGGCTTCCCCTTTGACTTTGCTTGTCAGAAGGCCACAAAAGGGATCACATGACATGTCCACGGAGATGCCAGCCACATGACCACGTTGTCTTCAGACAACGCTGGCTCTTCGGCTTTGAAACAGAGATGAGCACTGCCCCCTAGAGTCGGAAACGACTAGCACATATGTGCAAGGGGAACCTTTACCTTTAAGTAAGCGGTGTCATCCAAAAATTGTGATATATCCCTATCTTTCATCCTAAAATCTCAATAAATCATGTCCCATTGGAACCGTTTTAAGATAGTTTAAATCAAAAATGCAAGAGAATGGTATTTTTTCCAGAAACCAAAGCAGCTCAATATTGTGGATGGAAATAGCATATAAGACTCTTACTTTAAATACAGGTAGTCCTCGGCTTACAACTATTCATTTAGTGACCATTTGAAATTATGGCACTGAAGAGACCCGTGGTTTTCGCACAACTGTTGCAGCCTCCCCATGGTCATGTGATCAAAATTCAAACACTTGGCAACTGATTCATATTTATGATGGTTGCCATGTCCTTTGGGTCACAGGCTCCTCCTTTTATGACCTTTTGACAAGCAAAATCAAACAAAATTCAAGTAACCAAGTTATTATTAACAACTACAGTGGTTCACTTAACAATTGTGGCAAGGTCATAAAATGGGACGAAAGTCAACAACTGTTTTGCTCAGCCATGGAAATTTTCAGCTCCATTTTAGTCGTAAGTCAAGGATCACCTATACTCTGGAATGGCATTTTATGCTGCCATCTTGGAAAGTTCACTGTGAATACAAGGAAACAGTGCCTAAATCCTTGAGATTCTTTTGAAACAACAGGAGTTTGTATCTGTAGCTCTTAAAATGTTTTGAGGCCGAAATCCTGACCCTGATTTGATATGTAGCACAGGTCAAAAGAAATCCCTTAAGAGATCACATCAACTAATTCTATAGGATCACAATCTCTCTTTCTAAAAACATCAATACAGCTGTTGGTCTTGAGAGAAAGAGGCTCGGGATTGAATATTGAGTTTGAAAGTTAATGTTATACCGGCTAAAACTTAATTTTTTTTACTAATTACCCAAAAATTGCCTTCTTTTGGTTGGCTATGATCAGGCCAAAAGGATTATTTATCAAAGGCTGGAGATGACAGAACTTTAAACTAAAATTGGCTTCTTAATATGGAGCCCTGCAGTGCTCATTTTGTCAGTACAAGGCTTTCAAGCATATTCCAGATGTGACTGAAATGCCCTCTCTCTCTCTTCTTATTTTAATACAGAAAACAATTAAGAACTGATAACCAGAAGTGCATAAGCTATATAAAGATATATCTTGTTTTCTGACTTCTCTCCATTTTTATATTACTGATGTTTTCAAACCTAATGGTGGTGTTTTAAAGACTTGTGAATTGTTTTCTATTTTACTCTAAACACAAGGACACAATTCCAAAATCATGTCAATATAAAAACCGATTGCTTGATTTCAGTGTCAAGAGGTGCCATAGCTGTTATTTGTGTGGCAGCTTGCAAATCCCTGAGTGGCAAATTTGTTTTAACATACAAAAACATTTGGTGGACAAAACACATTCATTTTAATTGGGCTAGCTTCTTGGAAGGGCTTGTTTAGTAGAAACCAACTTGGCTAATTTTGGGTACAAACACCAATCCTCTGCAAGTAACTTTCCCAGGCTAATTTCCTATACGCCTCTGCTTCAGCTCGGCGGTCTGATGCAGATAAAATGCCCCGTCCTACAATGATGATGTCTGAATTTCGTTTTCTGATCACCTCTTGTGGACTTAGGTACTTCTGCCCGAGGCTATCACCTGCAAAGAACAACATATATTTTTATTGTTTTCAGCTATTTTCATTTTGGTAAAGTTTTAAAAAAATGACAGAAAAATTCAGACAAAAATAATTCTTTATAAAAATGAATAGATCCATCCTGATACTGCTTAAGTACAAGGGAAAACTATAAAACCATAAAAGAATCTGGGGGAAATCATTTCAAAGAATCCCTTTCCTTATTGCATAGGTAATAAAATGCCAATATAGATTTAATATAAGTATAAAATAATGCAAGAGATGGCAAAAAATAATTTCTCAGATGAAGTCCATCACCAGGGGAAAAATAAATTTCAAGACAACAATTAGAAAATGCATGGAAAAAAATCCTTACACAACTCTTTTATCTATCTACATTTATAATAAAATCAGTTCTGGCTTATGCTGAAAAAAAGACAGAATATCAAAAATATTCTGAAGTTACAAGAATTTTTTTTAACCCAGCCTTTATTTTTATAAATAATTCAAGACAGTGAACTAATACTCCTTTCTCCAATAAAACATTTTGAATTTTTTCTTTTCAAATATAGGCTGACAAAAGGAACAGTTTCCATTGCTTAGACTTCCTATTATGTTTTTAAAAATGATTGCCTTTTGAAATTAACAGGCAAAATAAAAATACTTCATAAGTACCCCTTTAAAGCAAGAGAGTAGCAACGGAACATAACCATCAAAAGATCTTCTTGTTGCCCCATGCCATTTAGATCTTGAAAAGCATAGCCAATAGATGGAACTCCAATCTCTGCATGAATACATTTGGTAAGGAGCTGTTTATTACTTTCCATGGCAATGGGGTCATTAACAGACTTTTCTTACCACCAACGTTAAAGAAAAAAACTCACTCCACAAAAGGAGAAATACCCGTAGCAAAAAAGCTTTTAATCAAAAAAGGAATATTTATATCACACAAATGTGCTCCAGTTTTGAAATCCACGTTACAGTGATTGTTCTCCAATTAAATTCTATTGTAAATACTAAACTTTTGTATTTGTTAATCTAGACAATTTTGGAATCTAGACAATTTTTACTCCAGTTAAGTACACATTCTAAAATACTTTGTCCTGTTAAAAAATTATTTATATATCTATTTGAAATGACCCACTGTGATTACAATACTCACCTCCAGCTTGCATCTGGACACCTGGAGTTAAGTGAAGAAATTCAGGCTTTTCAGTAATTCTGCACCCAGAAATAAATCCCAGAACAAAATCTGAGTGATCTTCAGCCATTTTGACCTAAAAAACATGCAGACACAAGGCCTGTCACTCAACCCAGTAAATTTGCTTTGACATATTATAAAATGGAAGAATACTAAACTGTGATGCTATTATGCACATCTCCCTATTTGCAAAAATAATAATAACAATAATACATGTAATCCTTGATTTGACAAGTAGTTGTTAAATGAGATTTGCCCCATTTTACGATCTTTTTTGCCACAGTTGTTAAGTGAATCACTACAGTTGTTAAGTTAGTAACACTGTTGTGAAGTGAATCTGGCTTCCCCTTTGAGTTTGCTTGTCAGAAGCCACAAAAGTGATGACATGACCCCAGGACACTGCAACCATCATAAATATGAAACAGTTGTCAAGCAATCGAATTTTGATCATGCGACTATGGGGATGCTGCAACAGTCACAAGTGTTGTAAAAAATGGTCACGGGTCACTTTTTTCAATGCCACGGAAATTTTGAATGGTCACTAAATAGATAGTTGTTAAGTTGAGGACTACCTGTATTTATCTCGTAAAAGAAAGAATATCTCAATCACAAAACTGCACTAGCTCTTATATAATCATCCTTTCTTCGTGTCAGAATCTTTTCACAATCCCCTTCCATTCTTGCCTACAAACTCCCAAGCTTCCTAGAATTATTCTAGTTTTCACTGTCCTTTTCTGGCAAGAATTTCTCTAATGTACTGAAATGTAGCTACATTTCCATTCTAAGCAGCTTTTTCACACTGTTGGAGAATGGGGGGAAAGATGGATGCATTTAGGTACTTGAGATGCTTTTATCTTTCAATTCTATTCAGCTGAAAGTTCCAACTTACGACGGCTTTCGTATAGTCCCCAGTGGCCAGGGACTCGCTGGAGCTCATCTCACCAATCAAGAGACACCCGCGTTGTAAAGGATGTCCTACTTCTTTCAGCCCCTTAAGAACTCCTGGGCCAGGAACTGCATGGGCATTAACCATATCTGACCAGGATGCTATTTTGAAAACACCACCTGAAAGAAAGAATAGGGAAGTTAACCATTACGAGAATAGGTGTGGCTGAAAAAGCTATGCAAACTGACCAAAACCTTCTTCCTTCTTTCGCCTTTCTTATTTTTATGGAAATGTTGCCAAGGATTGAGATCAAAAATCCATGTTCCAAAACAGTCCAAACTACAATAGTCACCTACAGAGAGGGAGTGGCTCTTTTCTGCTTCATCGTGCTATTCCGCCCTCTACCATAAGTGAATGATGACTGTGTTCAAGCTGGGGATCATCTCAGATACTCAGATAAAACCTAGTTTGAAAAAACCTGTCTGTCTGGCTATCTGGATCAAAATAGCCCTGGAAGACAATCCTATGGCTGGAGGGGAAAGATCCCTCTTCAGCCTAAAACCAATAGATCCCAGCACCTGGGTGTCAGCTAACTGTATCAAGAAGAGAATAGTCAGCCAAGAATGGCAGAAACCCAACCATACAAGAGGGGAAACCTGATTTAAAAATAAAGCATCTAAATCATTGAAGTCTATTAATGGCTGTAGACCAGAAAGCAATGCTATGAAGATCTGGCACAAAAAAAGATTACTGAAATGTGTTTACGCTAGAGTTAGCGCCAGTGCGGAAAGGCTCAGTTGGATAAATAAATTTCAATGTCCAAACACTTTGTCACAAAAGCATTTCCCATGACATAGGTGTGGAATAGTAAAAATAAAGAAATGAAAAGCATACATGCTCAGCACTAAGTTTTGATAATGGTCAGAATAAAATTTATGTTAAGAGAAATTCAGGAGGTTGGAAAATAAAAAGCAAATTAGTGCTCAATCAAATACATAGCAATTGTTTGAAATTCAAAATATCCCAACAAGTGGAAAAGCCCTGGAGAGGTTACAGTGTAGTCGGGGAAGTCAAATTTACCTTTGTACTGATGTTTCACTGTATTTCCAATGTCTGCAAATTTTCGGTCTTCAAAAATCAAGAATTCGTGCCGAGCCGCAAGCACACACAACTCTTTCACTACTTCCTGAGTAAAATCATCCAGAATATCAATGTGAGTTTTCAATATGCAGATGGATGGTCCCAGAGTGTCAGCCAGTTGGAGCAATTCTTTGGAACTGGTCACATCAGCAGAAAGGCACAAGTTAGACTGTTTTTTCTCCATGAGCCTAAGAAGTCGAGCAGCCAGAGGATGAGTGTCAGGTAGCTCAGCCCGAGAAGCGTAACTTATTTCTTTGTATACCCTTTTCACAAGAGCGGTACCATTTTGCTCAGATGGTTTAAAAATATTGTCTTGAATGAATTTTTCCACTCTTACCACCGTTTCAGAGGTAATTTTTTCCTGCTGTTCAAGGATTTTGAGAATTTGAGACAAGCTGCACACGGAGTGCAGCCTAATTCCATGTTTTTCCAACATGGCTTTCCCTCCTTGTTCTCTGTCCAACAGCACAATGGCATCAGTAACCTTGAGTCCCTCTTTCCAAAGAACCTCTGCCGTTTCCAAGACACTTGAACCGCTGGTTACTACGTCCTCAATGATCAGACAAGTCTCTCCTGAATTAATTGTGCCCTCCACAAGGCGTTTGGTTCCTTTAAGAGGAATAGAAAGGATCGAACATTATTATAAAACCCTAAAATATTATTGTCATTAATAAATATATATGGTAACACATCAATCATTTAAAAAATCATTTCAGTTCAACACATTTGCATGCATATTTATTAATTGTGGGCACAAAATTTACCTCAAAACTCTTTTCTACCAAAAGAGAATAAGCTGATAGCAATTCACTGTCAGTCACATCTTGCTTATTTACTATTAATATACTCCTGATTCTCAACCTGAGGTCTGCGGACCTCTTTTTTTTTGGGGGGGGGGGGGGAATGTCATCACAGGAAGTCTGCAAAGGCTTGAAGAAATGTTATGATTTAAATCTTCAGTTAAGTCTTTGGGGTTCAAGCCCATGCCCCATGGTCACAAAAGATATTTAAAGGCGGTCGGTGGTGAAGAAAAAAGTTGAGAACCACTGACCTATACTATCAATATGTAAAATTTAAATTAAATGTTATTCTTTTTACCATAATCTTTGCCTTCTTTTCTCCGTATAAGCATTGGAATCTTGTTGGTTGAGCAGATTATTGTCGCCAAGGGCAAAGCTGTGTATGGAACTCCACAGACAGAATCATACTTGAGTGTGGCATCCTTCGCTGAACAGAAAAGGAGATCTGCTACCTGACAGAATGGTTTTAAAATTTATTTTATTAGCACACAATATATTTACCAATAAGTGAAAGTTTAAGGAGTTTTCCAAATTTTCCTGGGGCAACATAAAAGTTTGATCTCAGCTGCTAGTTGAAAGAATGATCACTTATTCATCAGCTTAAACAACTGGATAATTAAGACCGTGTTATATTAGTTGTTTCTTTAGCATCATTTAAAGCACAATGGAGACCAAAGAAGCAATCACTCCTTTATCAAATATTCAATAAATAATCATCTGAAATATGTCTTTGATTTGTATGGGCAAAAATTATTCACCTCACATATAGCTTTCCCTTGTTCCCAATCCTTAATTTGTGTTTACCATTTACTCTTCAGATTTTAATTTCTGAAGTAAAGCTTCCTGACCTTGGACAATCATTTCCAAAGCACCCAACTTCATAATAGTATCTATCCTTAACTTCGAAGTATTTTCTACAGACTTTCAAGAACAAACCAAACCAATCAGTCAAGGAAAAGTAAGCATTTTGACTTCTAGCAATTCAGTGGGTTCACACACTACTCTAACATATACATCATCAGCATGTCGCAATTGTGTCTGGGAAATAGTGAGATGCCTGCTTTTCTTAAAAAGTCAGCTATGTAGCTGAGAACTAAGTTCAATTTATTCCAAGGACCAGGTGGACCATATTGCTAAAAAATCTATTTTGTACTTTCAGCTTTAGCCAATACATAAATTGTGACCTCTCCTGGACTAAGATAGTCTGGTCAGAGTTATTCATATTTTAGTAACACATCTGTGCTGTTTTAATTTATTACCCTGTGAAGATGGTTTGGAACTTTTACCTAGTATAAATATTGCTGTTTCTTAAAAGGACTAAGCGGCAGGAAAACAAGACACAGCTGTAACTCTTCCCCATGGACTGTCCAGGCGATCTCTTCAAATCCAAACTTTGCTGAAAAACTCCTACAAAGTCTACAAATACTAGTCTTTGTGATCTTTGGAGAAGAATTTCTTCATAATCTTGGCTGTGAGCAATGCTTACAGTCGAAGCAACAAAATTAGAGACTTCTCAGAGCAAAAGGGCCTGCCTAAGCCTGACTGATCTAAAAATCCTACCCACTTCTATACTGTTGCCCAGCAAACAATATGCGGCCATCCTACGTTAACTTTAGCTTAAAGTACATTTAATTACAGCTGCTATTATTTGGGATGCAAATACGGGTAGTCTTCGAGTTACGACAATTGAGCCCAACATTTATGTTGCCAAGTGAAACATTTAAGTGGGCTTGTCACATTTGGTGAGTAAAATCACTGCAGCTGTTGAATTAATAAGGCTCTTGTTAAGTGAATCTGGTTTCTCCATTGATTTTGCTTGCCGGAAGGTCAGAAAAGGTGATCACATAACCCCCAACACTGCAAACGTTGTAAATGTGAATCAGTTGTCAAGCATCCAAACGTAAATCACGTGACCACAGGGAAAATGCTGGAAGTCATTCACAGGCCCCGCCTCCTTTTCTTTTAATCTCTCTTAGACCCGCCCCCTCACAATAACCGCTTTACCGCTCACGCCGGTCGAGCTTCGCGGGCTGGACGGATACCTTATTTAGCAGCGCCGGATACGACACGATGACGCGGAGGTCGACATAGACCGGGGAAACCAGGCCGCTCTTCAGGACGAACTCCCCGAAGCGCAGAGCCTGAACTCCGTACAGCTCAGACGCCAGCGACTCCATAGCGCTTTGCGCTTTCTCCGTTACCGCGCGCAAGAGACAGAGAAGGCGTCGCGTGCGTCCCGGACCTTGTCGCCGAACCAATGACGATCTCAAAGCGGTCGAGTTGGGACTCGGAAGTGGCAAGTGATGTAGCACCGGGGCAGAAAATTGCGTTTGCGCTCTCTGCCGGCGTGGAGGAGCCGATGATGGGCGTGGCTGGAGAGTTTCGCATTGCCGAAGAGGCTTTGGTAAAACAAGAGAGTCTAAGTGTGTTGCTACGTGTTTCAGTTCACAAATCATAGTTTTACCCCGAACACGCCAAGATTTGGAAAATGGGCGTCATGGGGAGATCTCAGTTCAAATTCCCCTTTGACTGTGCTCTCAGTTCTGGATAATGTTTATCTCAAACTCTTGTGAGGATGAAAATCAGACATGATTTTGTACATCCGCTTTGGTGTTCTCTTAAAGAGTCCGAACTGTCCTAACATGATGACTTTTAAATGTCAATTTATTTACAGTAAATGTAGAGACTGCATTCATCGGAAGCAGAAATAATAATTATCATTATATTAAAAATAACACATGGGCAGCCACAACCAATTGAGACTTGGGGCTCATAATTCCCAACTGGTATTGATAAACAGCAAAATAGGAGAGAACCAAATTTAGAAAAGTGGGTTTGTATCATAAGTGCACATGTGAATGGGAAATGCACAAAATCTAGTTCAAGGAAAGTTCGTTCTAAGCCAGTGTTTCTGAACCGTGGCATTTTTAAAGATGTGTGGACTTTGACTCCCAGAATTCCACAGCAAATACTGCCTGGGGAATTCTGGGAATTGAAGTCAATGCATCTTAAAAATACCAAGATTCAGAAACACTGCTCTGAGCCTTGAAGCTCTATGCTTCAAAATCATTGCTGTCAGTGCATCTTTTCTTCTGAGTCAATGTTGAGATAGTATTGCAAATCTGATTGTATTTGTACAAGGTATTTTAAGCATTTCTTTTTGTTGAGAATGAACTGTGACATAGTCTTACACATTGCCACTTAAGATAGCCGCACCTTATAATACTAACTCCCCTCCCCGCCCCAAGTTTAGTTACAATTGATAAAACATGTACCTAAGCCTTAAGTCTAAAGTTTCAGTATACAGCTGGGTAAGATTAATGTACTAAAGATACAATAATCTGATACAAAGTCCAAGTAAATGGGGGAAAAAATCTGTAAACTCAGGGCTGTTTTTTATCTAATCCCTAATTACCTTTGTGAAGTCAGGGTCCTGCTCTCTTGCCAGTCAATGCACTGTGTCACTGGATACAAGTTCATCTGATGTAGAATAGAGTTGACGATGAGTCTTTGCTCTTTATTCAATTCAGACATATATAGGGGTCCTGCCTAGTGTAGTAGATTCCTGCTTCTATAGATCTGGTTCTTAGTGCCTTTTCTTATACTGTGATCAGGGGTGGGCTGCTCCAGGTTCGCCCAGGTTAGGGAGAACCCATAGCTAACATGGCCGGTTCGAAGAACCTCCAAATCCCACCCCTGGCTGGCCCCACCCACCCCTGCCGCCCCTCCCAGAAGTCTCCACTTTTGGATGTGAGGTAAGTGCAGGGCCCATGCGGAGGCTCAGCAAGGGGGAAAAAACGGGCCTCTGGGAAGTTCTGAAGGCCAGAAACAGGCCCATTTCCAGCCTCCAGAAGCCCTCTGGAGCCTGGAGAAGGCAGTTTTTGCCCTCTGAGAGGCTCGAGGAAAGTGTCCGGAGCCTAGGGAAGGAAATGGTCCACCTGCCGTGGTGGAGGAGGCCGACTAGGCCATGCCCACGATGGCCAAACCCACCCAGCAACCAGGCAGAGAACCTGTTGCTGAAATTTTTGAAGCCCACCCCTGACTGTAATCAGTGCCACCTTTTCGTCCAGCGATTGGTAAGATTTCCCAATGTCTCCCACCTCGGCTTTCATCAATGATACCTCCCATGCAGGGCATTATCTTGCTGTGGTGCTTCCTCTGCTTGATCTTCCATCTCTGCTGCTCCCTCATTCTCTCAGCAGCTTATCTTGGCCTTGATATAGGCATTCAGAAAGGCTTCAGACCCCCTTCACTTTTGTCATTTTTTTTGTGCTGCAGCCTTATTCTACAGTTGTTGAAATTCATTTTTTCTCTCATTGATCTACACTTAGTGTGGATTATTCTTTTGTACCTAGACCCAAATGTGCTTTTTTTCAAGAGCCAACTGGACTTTCTGGTTTTTCTTTGAAGACGTTTCGCTTCTCATCCACTGGATTTGGGGGGGGGGGGGGGGATGGAAGGATTTTTTTTTTTTGTTCCTAGAGTTTTTCTTCAAGTGCAGAGTCCGCTGTCTTTAGATCAACTGAATGTTGATCCATATGATCGCAATATAAATTGACTGGCCAGTTTATCACTTGAGCCCTATTTCATGGCACAGAGAAAGTGATTACCCAAGATAACCCAAGATTATCCAGCTGGCTTTCATGCCTAAGGTAGAACTCATAGTCTCTAGTCTGTGAGTTCCACCTTAACACTAGAACAAACTGGTTACAATATTATTATATTTTATATTTATAATATTAAAATTTATATAATAATTATACAAAATATAATTATAACAGCATTAATATTATATTTAATAGTACTTTTGTGAAAATGCTTTGAGGTGGTGTATTCCAGAGGTGGGATTCACTTACTTTCCCTACCGGTTCGCAAATGTGAGCATGCACCAGTGCGTCAGGGTGGGTGGGCAGAGCCTTCCACAGCCGCTGCTAGCAGTTCCCCCAAACCTGAGAGAACGGGCTAAATCCCACTTCTGGTGTATTCCAATTACATTACATAGGATAATTTGTTTATTTATTACATTTATATGGCCACCCATCTTGCGGTGTCTAACAACAATGATAAAGCTGCTTCTTTTAAGGACACCTCCCACTCCCACAGTGAGGCATTAACTTCCTCTTGGACCCAATCGCATGATATTTCCTGGGAGTCCTTCACAAAGAGGAGGAGCACGAGTCCAAACCACAGGTGGCCGAGCTCACAGTCCCTAAGATCCAGTTCAGTTGCCTCTTGAGAAAAACACCTTTGGGACAACTTATTTTAGTATATTGTGAAGGTCAATTAGTACACTTTTTGTTTGCCCAAATATAATAGAGCTATAACTTCCTAACTCATTATATGGCAAAATGTATTTTTACTGTAGTTCATGGAATTGTAGAAATTAAGGAAACTTCAGAAGAGGAAGTATCAGACATTTGTATTTTAAATGTGGCAGTTTGCATCTCTGAAACTTTGTAACATACTCTTTCAAAAGAGCTGCTTTGTTGTACACAATTTTGTGTTTTTTTGCAGTACCTGTAGGTAAGTAATTCTGAGCCAAAGTTGGGGACAGTAATGCAGCTGTCCTCTTTCAGCTGCAAAGAATAAATCATGGTATATTAAACTTAACATGCTGGAATTTAAAACAATTCTATTGAAATACGTATGCCATCAGTATGTTGCTAGTCTAATCTTATACATGTTTACTCGGAAATAATTTCCTTTATACTGAATTGACTTTACTTCTAAGGAAGTGTAGGCAAGAGAGCAACCTGTGTTGCGATGTACTAGTGATTCCAAATGTATTGCTCTATATCACGGGATTCAAACTTGCCGCATCATGTTGCCATCACGTGATGTTTCGTGACGTTTTCCCCATTCGCGGAGCTGGGGTGGGTGTGGCCTGTGCGTGACACATCCTGCCACCATCATTCAAAGCTTTTAATGACCACTACATGATGGATAAATACCACACTCTGCTAGGGTCTATAGGATCCTACATTAACTAAACTATTTTTAATTTAAAAAGCCGTCAGATCTTGAGAATACAAAATATTGCAATATTGAGTGATCATGAGATTTTGGGCATTTTTATTCTTTTTCTGTCAGTGTCATGGACACCTGTTATATTCTCGCAGACCACTAATGGGTCCTAGATCACAAATTGAGGATCATCGATACAGGTCAAAATAAAAACTTCTACTCACCGAATGCATTATATATGGCTTAGTCGATTTTATCAGAACAATTAATTATATATTCTAAAACAATCCAGTGCTAACTCTTTTTATATATATTGCATTTATAAGGAAGGTAGTAGCCTAAAATGTACTTTTTTTATCCATAGAGAACATACGTTGCCAAAGAATAGGAACATTACAACATTACATATGAAGAGGTATAAATAAAATATTTACAAAATGCTTCTTTACAAAACACATATGCATACAAAATGAAATTAACAATAAAATAATACCACTTAAGGCAGACCAGCAAAAGACTGAAATTTGTTTAAGGCTGTGAAATAAGTTCGCACTTTGACCTTTGAAAGGATGGGAATAGGGATTATTTAGTCTGATTATTTCCTTTGTGGAAATCCTGACAGCATCTCAGATATATAGTTATCTCAATCAAAAAAAAACACCATTATTATACTACCTTTCCTACAGTTCTCACTTGGTGGGACCTTACACAGCAGCTTCAAGTCCATTGTAGTAATAGTGTAATCCAATGTATATCTCTTTATGAACAAGTCCCACTGAGTTGAATGAGTCATACACCAGAATGTTTGTAGGACTGTACTCATACTGTTCATCTTTGAATTCATTGGGGCTTACTACTAAGTAAATATGGAAATGTCATGTAATGTTCTTCACATGACAGAATATATGTCTATTGTGGAGTCACATGGACAAAATCAGAATAATTTGCTAGCAAAATACAAAGAGCTGATTAAAACACTAGCACATAAAAATAGAATGTAAAATATGGCTTAAATAGAACAAGAGTTTTGCTATTTTGAAAGTATAAATAACCCAACTAATCCTGACATTATGTTGATAATCATTAATATAATGATTTTAGAACAAGTATTTAGGAGGAAAAGGGGTGCGTCTGATTTAATTTTGCTGAGAAAGCACCATCATCTGATGAATCATAGATGCTCGAAATGAATAGGAAAGAAAAAAAGGTCCATGGAAATGGCACTTTCAGAACATTTTGAGATTCCAATGGTGTACAGCCGTTTTGAGCTACATTCTAAAGGACCCAAATCATTGCTAGCCCCACTTGACCACATGCAATCAATCAGAGGTTCTTTAAGAAAGAACATGTAGCTGTGTCAGGCAGATCCAAGACACTGAATAAGGGCCAGAGTAACACATCCATTCGCAGCCAGTCTCAAACTACTTTGCTAACATTGTCTCACAAAATGAGATTTTCATATTTTGACAGATGGGCTTTAAAAAAAACCCTCACAGCCACTTTTATTTGTGTAGCATCTGATGCAAAAAAAAAAAAGGTATTTGGACTAGATAGGTTTTACATCCACATTACAGAGCCCTTTGAAGTAACAGTTTTTTTAATATCTTAGTCAACTGTCTGATTTGTGTCACAATTTATGCTTATTCTATGAAACACCAGTCACAATATCACCAGGGTTTATCCCAACGTTTGCTTGCAGTGATTTCAGCAAAAAATCATAGCAAATTACTCTGTATAAAAGCCGTACTTTTTTTTTAAAGAATCACACATTAAAGACTCAAATTGGGAGCATTTGTGAACATCTGATCGATGTAAATGTAGAGTAGCAGAATTGGATACGCAGGTTGGCAATTGTGAATCTAATGGCTACCACAGCTTGAAGAAAGGAGATTTAAACAAATTGCATCCATAAATAAAATGGTGGGGCTTTTGTTAAATTGTTTCAGGTCTAGTAAAAATTCCCCATAATGTGCCACATTTTTAAATATATCTTTACTTGGAAATATGTGGCATTGTTTTCAGCTAGACTTACTCATTAGTAAATATATTAGCAGTGCAGCATAGATCTTAAGAAAAGGAATAGGTGTGATTTTAGGATCCAACTTCAGTTGAATCGTGGCTTTCGTTTTTACCTGAGCCCCACGTGCCACACTTTTAGATGATTGTCAGTGCCTTTTAGAAATAGTTGCTAAAGGCAACAAGGAATTGATGTTATCTTACATTCCATATTATGGCAGCATTGCAACATATGATGGTTGCTTTGATATTAAGTACAACAAGGTGTGTGTGTGTGTGTGTGTGTGTGTAATGAATTATGAAAAAAATGAACATCTTGTATTTAAAGAAAAAGGGCTTTGCCTTTTTTTTCCTAGCAAAGGCACTCTCTCTATATATATACTTAATAGCCCCACCTCCTAACATCATTTTCTGTACTGTTTGTTCTGCTTTCCTGTATTGATTATTACTTATCTAGTGAGGCAAAGTGGAAAAAACATTTACAGCACTTGTTTGGAGAAGTTTGGTAGGAAAAGGGGAAAATATTAGGGAAATAGCCCTGTTAATTTGATTTAGAATTATTATTAAGCATGACATGAGTCTTACAAAACCATTATTTCTGTTAATTGTAAAGAGCATGCACCAAGTAAAACAAGATGCAAGAGAGGGAATCTCCAAGAAAAACTGCAAATGCCTTTGGGACGGAGGCTATCATAGCCCCAATATTCTGCCAGTTCAGACAAGATGGCCTGTGTGCCTGGGAATTTAATCCTTCTAATTTCCCTTTCTTCATTTGGAGAATGTGTTCTTGGTTCTTAAGGCATATTATTTCCCAATGTCTGAAAAAAATGAAGTAGGCTCTCTAAAAAATAAAATAGATAAAATGGGATCGGACTAGGATCTTGGTCCAAAATGTTAATAGACTGAGATTCTTCTGTCTGAAATAGATGATAGGGTCTTTGTTTGAATTTATAAATTCCTTAAATAAAGAGGAGACTTTGAACCCACTAAAGAGTGGGTTCCCGCTGGTACAATTTAAAAAAAAAATTAATCCAACCCATGAAATCTAACATGCTAAAGTTTTAGAGTTCTTCCTGTTTTGGTATTCTTGACCCCAGGCCCAATCCTTTTAAGCCAAAAAAATATATATTGATGCTTAATCACTCCTGGAAAAGAACAAGGAGAAAAGTAGCAGTGCTCATTGCAGAACAGAAATCTCATTCTGTATTATCTTTGCCCCACATTTTCTTTAGGAATTGAGTCTGTCTTCCACAATTCTCTTTCACAGTATTCATGATAAAATTGCAAGAACAGTTGCCAGTTCTTTTTTCCTCCCCCACCCCCAACTTTCAATTGTACAAGAGTACTCTATCTTGTGGGCTCTGGCACCACTGACAGAATACAAATAGTTACCAAATGTCAGCTTGTCATGGAGTTATGCATTTATTTGGAAAACCAATTATCTGTATCGTCTTGCCAAGGATGAAAGCTTAAATTATTCCTTGCTTTTTCCCAGAATGATGAGATTTATTTTATCTTTTAGCTAAACAATACATTTGGCCTTGAAAGTATTGTACCAGGAGCTTTTTATATCACAAGTAGTGAAAGGACACCCTCAAATCATTGACACTTTGTGATCCAACAAGAGGAGCCCATTATCTCTGCATGTAAGAAGTAGCAACCATCATATCTGCTGATAATCACTAAATAAATCAGCCTACCCTAAGGCATGCAGGACATTAATTGTTGGGGAAGTGGGAAAAGGAGTGGGGAAAACCAGATGGATGTTTTGATTGATTTGACTTCTAAAGAATGTCATACAGCAAGGCCATGAATAATTCATTAACTGTATTAAAATACTCTTGGGGTGTTCAGTGTTGGAATGGTTTTACAAAGATAATGAAAGAACACTTCAGCCTGGAACTATTATTTCAAAAACACTTAATTTGACATGGTTGTTAAAGGGCTGTCACACTGTGGGCTCCTTGGCTAATCAGAAAGTAATATTGATTGCAATGATTTTTAATATTATCATTGAGTTGCTTCATACTATGCTTTGGGATTAAACAAAAAAAAACATATTTGAGAAATGGAGCAAAGAAGGTAAATGCATACGGTCATAGTAAACTATTAGCCTTATGTACTAAGACCAATTTCAGAGCCATAAGCATAATGATGGACCGACTATGTTTACCACACTTTGGCCAACTTTGGCTTGAATTCACAACTGAGCAACTTTTATAAGTGGAAGGGAAATAAAATCCTTTTTAGGTTACAGAGAATATGAGGATTCAACAAACATTCTTCAAATAGAAAAAGTCTTTGACATCTAGTTTACAGATACAGCACTTATTTTAAGATAGCTTTTTCTCAACAAAAGTTTTCTGTACAAGAGCTATAAAACTTTAATTTTTTAAAAAATCACCTTTTTGTGCTTCATCTAAATGTTTTTGATGTCTCAATTACTTTACCATCTTGTTAGTAGCACACTGCTACCTTCTAGTAAGTTAATGTTGAACAAAACAAAGTGTGGCATCCCAAGAGGACTTATTGGCAATGATCTGCTGATATCTTGATCAATGCCACTTATCTATCACTTCAGTATTACTGTGAATCTCAAGTATAGCACACTTACCACAAGCTTAATTCTAGTTCAAGATTAATGAAATCTGCCTTACAGGAAAGCTCTGATCCTTAACACAAGGATAGCAATTTTCACAGAAGCCAATATTTATCCACTCCAGTTTAAGAATTGTTGACTATAAATAGTCACTTAGTTTTGTTTTTCCAATTTTTGATTGAATTTCAGATACATCACTCAACTATTCATATAATTAGCAAAACTGCCTAGATCTTTCAGATGGTTGAAGATCTTCAAATCTTTCAGAAATAAGATAACTGTGTTTTGATTCCCGTTTTTGACTGATGCCATCTTATTGAACATGACCATGTAATTACAACAAATCCCCCTCAAGACGTTGCAGCTGAGGCAACCTGAGAAAGCGTCTAATTCTAACTACTTAGATAATGTAACTGCTGAAACAGTACACACTTTCCTCAACAATCACATCAAATGTAATACTCTGTACACAGAGGAAAAGTTGCAGTGAATCTGCTTTCTCCATTTTCACCCGCTGTAGCGCTCCGTCATTGTTACCACAGTTGTATTGCGTTACGTTCCTGGGTTCATTCTGCTCATAATGAAGCTCTTCACGTTGGGAACGGGGCGCACATCAAACTGGTGTTTGCGGCGTTCAATGAAAGTCGCCAGGCGTGAGGTATCCAGAGGTATTTTGGAATAGCTGCCATTGTGAAACTGCAGCCACGGGTGTTGCAAGCAAGTGGCAGCAGTAGGTCTCCTCCTGAAATCTTCCTGAAGGATCACGTGGATGAAATCTTTGGCAGCATGGCTTACATCGCAAAAGTACTCGTGGGGAAAGCTGAAATCTACTCGGCACACATTGATGCATGTCTCCTCCCTGCTTTCATCCAGAAAGGGGGAAACGCCACTCAACATGACGTAGGTGAGCACTCCCAGACTCCAGATATCTGTGCCCAGGGACACTGGAGCCCCTTGGAGAACTTCTGGAGCAGCAAATTCCGGGTTTCCAAGCAGATGATGGACATGGTAATGGCCTGTGATTTGAACAGCATCTTCAAGGTCAATTAACTTAACACGTGGCACTGGGATCCGTAAATCAATCAGCAAATTTTCTGGCTGTGGAAATTGAAAATTAAATCACATTTTAAAAGGTGTATTGTATATTTCTGTTGTGATAAAAACAGGTTTCAGTCAATACTGGTATAGCCAATATGCTAAGAGAAACATGCCTATATCTGGGGTTACTCCTCAAACAAATATCTTTTTTATAGAAAATAAATCCACAAGTATTGTCTGGTAGGTTTGTGGCCCATTACATTCAAGAGGGCATCTAGCATGAATCCTCACATTACTGAAATATGATTTATCAGACCATATTGCTAACCCAATTGTCACAGGTAATTAAAAATCACAAGGCACCAACAGAATATAAAAATTTTAATATGTTTAAACAGTTATGAACTAAGGTGAATGTGATGGGTGCTGAGACAGTTAAAAACTTTGTCTTTATTAGGATAGATTTATTTAAAGCAAACATAATATAGAAAGACAATTTGGGACTGGCAGATGGAAAATACTTAACAGGTTGTGTGATGGTTAGTATCTTCATCTACAAAGATTTCAGTTAAATACATCCTGCAGAATGGCTCAAATGTATGTGGACACTAACTTAATTTCAAATAGTTAAAGCTGGGAAGCAACTTTGCATACCGGTAGTTGGGTTTGCTGTGAAGATGAACAAGCAAAAATGGGTACTTAAGACTGTAGAGGCACAAGTTAATATTTTCTTCTTTTCTCCTTCTTACCTTTATATCCAGATGAGCAACTCGACAATTGTGAAGATATTGTAAAGCTTCCATCGTATCTCTTATATAAAAAGCTATTTTTTCCTCCATCAGTTCATCATGATTCATAAGATAATCCAAGAGGCGGCCATCGTCCATCCTAAAATCCAAAAATGTTCCATTACAAAAATAAATCTCATGAAATCTAAGCGGACTGTGAATTCCAGTCCCATTTTAGGCATGAAAGACAGCTGGGTAAAGTCAGTGGGTTGGGCCAGTCATTCTCTTTCAGCCCAACTCACCTCACAGGGCTATTGTTTTGGGGAAAATAGGAAGAGGAAGGAATATTAAGTATGTTCACCACTTTGAATTATTTATAAGAATAATAAAGGTGGGAAATCAATCAATCATAAATACTGGGATATCTCCCTAAATAGAGTGGTATTTTTAAAAAGAAAAAAGGTGGACAATTATTTTTAAAAAATACTACAGGCTAAAGGCTTGTGATACTACATTTTCATAAATCCAACTTAATATAAGGAACTCTACATTTAGATGCATAGAAACTTTAAAAATGCATCTTTGGAACCAGACATATACAAAATGTTCATTTCCCTCCTGTAAGGAAATGAAATGGCTTTTGTGAAAATAGTCAGATGTACAATATGATAGAACAGATAAACACCATATTTTTCAGAGTAAGATGCCCCTTTTTCCCCTCAAAAAAGAGGCTGAAAATCTGGGTGCGTCTTATACACTGAATTTTTTTGCCTTTTGAAACTCCACCCGCTTCACCAAAATGGCCATGCATAGCCTTTAGGAGGCTTCCAGAGTGCTCCTGGGGGCTGGGGAGGGCAGAAATGAGCGAAAAATGGGCCGTTTTTTGCTCATTTTTGCTCCTCCAGCTCCCAGGAGCACTCTGGAAGCCTCCTAAAGGCTATGCATGCCCTTTTTTGACAAAAATTGGCCTTTTTTTGCAAAAAACCGGCCGTTTTTGGGAGGTCTGCAGAGTGCAAAAACTTTTTTTTTATTTGCCTCTTCAAAATTTTGGTGTGTCTTATACTCCGGTGTGTCTAAGACTCTGAAAAATACGGTAAGTGACTTGTTTCAAGAAATAAGAAGTTTAGCTTCCATGTAGGACTTACAGTTCTAAAACTAAGATATAGGAAGATGGCGACTCATAAGTGTCATGAATGGTGATATACTGAGGATGTTGTAGGTGCTGCAACATGGCTGCTTCATGCGCTGCCTGCTCTTTCTTTTTCATTTTTTTATTGACAAACTTCACTGCAACATCCTTCCTTGTGGCTTTGTGAATACATTTCTTTACGACAGCAAATCGCCCCCTGGAAAATTAAGACCATTAAGATACCTTGTGAATAAAGGATGAATCCATTTTGGTTCAATATCAATAAATTTTAAGAGCTTTCTAAAATCATTGAGTTATTAACTTTACATGTAATTTATTGTTTTTTGCCCTGGCAATATATTCTTTTGGGAAAAGTAAAACTAATACAACTATATTCAATTTTCCCCCCAATGAATCTATTATAAGAGATTCTAACTATGAATTAGAAGCTGAATTCTGAGTAGCTTTGTGTGGGAAGAACTCCCTCTTCCCAAAATTAAATTGTAAAAATTTAAAGTTAACACTTTTGTCCATCTCCATACACATATCCTCACAAATGTATACCATGGATAAGGTTCTATAAGAATACTCAAGCCCTCTATCATAAACCTCAAGATAACTTAGTATCCTCCATAGCCAGGAGACAGGTGGACATACATAGTTTCTACTGAACTATATGCCAGTCCCAAATCATGGACTCTTTACACACGGCAGGAGAGAAAGTTGAACACCTTTCATATGCGCTGTCTCCAACATATCCTTGGCATCCCTGGTATGACAAACTTCCAAATAGCACAGTATTGGAACATGTTGGAATGTCTAGCATGTATACACTATTGAAACAGCGATGTCTACGCTGGCTTGGGCAACTTGTGAGAATGGCTGATGGTCGGATTCTGAAAGATTTCCTGTATGGAGAATTAGTGCAGGGAAAGTGCCCCAGAGGGAGCTGCAATATAAGGATATCTGCAAGAGGGATCTAAAGGCCTTGGGAACGGACATTAACAGCTGGGAAACCTTGACCTCTGATCGTTCAGCTTGGAGGCTAAAGATGCAGCATGACCTTCTTCAATTTGAAGAGACACTTGTTTGGCAGGCTGAGGCAAAGAGGCAGTCCCGGAACCAGCGAAATCTAGGGGCTGGGCAGGGGACAAAATATATCTGCCCTCAGTATGGAAGGGATTGCCACTTTCGAATTGGCCTTTTTAGCCACACCAGATGCTGCTTTATTACCTCTTTCCAGAGCACGATACCATAGTCTTTTGAGACTGAAGGATGCCAATATATATGCCAGTCACAAATCATGAACACAATTTGCTCATCAGAAAGGGCAAATCTTTCTCTCCATATTTTTACATAGATAAATCCTGTGCCCAGATTTAGTCAGCACTGTTTTCTTTCTAGTGGTTGTCCATAGAGATTCTTAATCATCCAAGCCATGAATGTCCAACGTTTCTTTTTCTAAAAGGCAACAGGACTTTTTAGGAGGGTTTTCTTTAAGAACGTTTTGCTTCTCATTCAAGAAGCTTCTTCAATTATTCGTTTAGAACTGAAGAATAGCAATAACACTTAGACTTATATATGATTCCATAGAGCTTTACAGCACTCTTGGCGGTTTACAAACGTCAGCATATTGCCCCCAACAATCCTGGTCCTCGTTTTACCAAACTTGGAAAGATAAAAGGCTGAGTCCGCCTTGAGCCTGTCAGGATTAAACTCCAGGTTGTGGGCAGAGTTTGCCCACAATACTGCATTCTAACCACTATACCACTAGGGCTTGGAAGCTTCTTGGATGAGGAGGGAAACATTTTCAAAGAAAAATCCCCCAAAGTCCAGTTGCCTTTTGGAAAAGCACTTTTGTAACTTTCTAGTGGTTCTATATCTCCAGGTGATTATTTCTTCATTTGACTTTAGCATTAAAAGGTTTCTAAGGTGAGCTTAGAAAAAGCAGTAACACAGAGCCTGCATTTATATATCATGCTAGATCATCATGTTTTCCTTCACTAAACCTACCACTGTGGTTTGTAAACATTTGATTAATAGCTTAGAGCAATGTACTAAACTATCCACTTGTGAGTTAGTCATGGTTTAAAAAAAGACTGGTTTCTGTTGCAAATGATAGCATGTACAGTAGTGATGGGGCTTAGTAAGAGAAGGAAGAAAAGAAAAGTGAATTCTGGTGAATGGAGCTCATCATATTGGGAACTAGATCCAAGCCCACAAAGATTTTAAGCAATTTAATAAATGAATTGGGATACATAGAGAGAAGATACTATGTGTGTGTGTCTGTGTGCACAATGTTGTGCAATGCAGTGCTTCTAACTCAGCTGGGAAGATATGTTTTTGCAACCCATGAAAGTGTGAATGCGGTGACTCTCCGTGATTGATTACAGCAGTCTTGACTTTTTCAGAGATTGTGTGGTTGCTATGGAGAGACTCCCATTGCAATGATAATATGATTAAAAAGGTGCAATTATACTTTCTCTACATTTTCTTTTGTGAAATTACTTCCTTACCGTCCAATTTCATTCAGTTCTGTATAGGCAAAATCAAAATTCTCTTTCCAAGTAATGGTAGCACCATCCGCTGCAGAGTCTTGGTGGAACCAGATGGGTTGGGAAATAGAATTATAAAACAGATACAGTCAATGTTAGGTAATTATTTTAGCAGCAGCAACAACAGCTATAACAAACTACAATAGCAATGGCACTTAGACTTATATACCATTTCACAGTGCTTTTACAGCCCTCTCTAAGTGGTTTACAGAGTCAGCCTATTGCCTCCAGCAATCCGGGTCCTCATTTTACCCTCCTCAGAAGGATGGAAGGCTGAGTTAACATTGAGCCTGGTGAGATTTGAACTGTCAAATTGCAGGCAGCCGGCAGGCAGCAGAAGTAGCCTGCAGTACTACACTCTTAATAACAGCGCCACAGTCGTTCATAATGATGGCAGTGAGTGTTGATTTCATCATGCAAATACATTAAAGAGTGAATGCAGTGTTTGCCTGTTGCTCTTGTGTCTTAGCAAGGTTCAGGAAGATCACAAGGCTTCTAAAATTTCATCAGTTCTCTCTAGGACACTACCTTTCTATGATCAAATCTGTTCCTCTAACCTAGACAGTCAGAGATTACCTTCTCAGAGTCCTGGAGGTGCAGTGCAAGGAAGGCCAAAGGAAAGGTACCCTCTGTAGGGGTGAGAAGGGCTAGTTTAGTTTTGATTATAATTACATGCTGTTTGTTATTACTATATTGATATTACTGTAACTTAATATGAGTTGTAAACCACCTAAAATTTGGATTGAGGTGGTATATCCATAGATGAATAAAGCAAAGAACACCTTGTCTCAACTTTAGACCAGGGTTTTGTTAGAAAGTTTCCTTTCCATAACTGCAAATTGTTGCATTAAGAACTACATGCCTAAGATGGGATGGAATGCTTTATAGTGATTAAAATTAATATTAGTATGGACCAAGACTATCTGACCAATGACTGTGTTTCTGTAAGATCAGTAACTCACTGTTCATCAGGCTCAAGGTTGACTCAGCCTTCCATCCTTCTGAGGTCAGTAAAATGAGGCAGCCAGATTGTTGGGAGCAATATGCTGACTCTATAAACCACTTAGAGAGGGCTGTAAAGCACTGTGAAACGGTATATAAGTCTAAGGGCTATTGCTATTAAATAAAATTGAATTCAGATACCATGTTATACTATTGTTCCGATTCAAACCGTAGATCTTGTTTTGACTGGCAACAGTTCTTGATTGAGCCGGCAGTGGCCCAAGATACTTGGCTCCCTATCCTGATGCCATCATTTACCAAAGTCAGGTTATTTTGAGGTTTTTTTTTTTTTTTAATCCTTTCCAGAAATACCTGCAAGGAACAGTTCTTCGCTCTGCTAAACATCTATTGCCTAAGGTGGCTGGTTCACTCTGCTTAATGGTGAAACCAGCCCTCCTGAGACCTTTTCAAATGAAAATTCTGGGTTTCAGATCTAAAAGAGTACAGATTGGCTGTGATCTAATTGAAGTATCGCTTCAGGTTGGGTCATTGAAGTAATCTGATTCAAAGCAATGCCTCCATTCAAAAAAAGCAAATTGCTCCACTGTGACATTTCAATCCATGGGGGCGTGAGGGTGGAGTTTGATTCAAGACAACCCATCGCTTTAGTCTGGAGAAAAGTCTGCAGATGAATGGGCCCGGGCCAATTTGACCAAGGATGTTGTTTCTCTTTGGAGGGAGCTGTCAATCAAAGTTTTGCCAAATCAAAGCATTCTTTTGAAACTCTTCAGTTATTCACAGGATGGCTGCAAGCAAAGTAAGTATTATAAACCCTGTGCTGCCCTCCTCTCAAAAGACCAGCTGCACCAACATAAAATGATCTGAACGTAGGAAGACTTGTTAGCATACATCACTTTCCAATTTTTCATAGCGGGCAACAAAATATGAACCATGTGATGCTTGAACTCCCAGGAAATGTTTATTTTCAATAAAGCCTAGAACTCTAAAGTGTGACATTAGGGAAGTTTTCCATTCTGAAAGTCAGCTCTCCTTTGTGAATATAGGCTCACCATATTCCGGGAGTTTCACAAATTCAGAGGCTTCGCTGGGTAAGCTAATTCCCCAGGGATTGCTGGCGCTGACCCGGAACTGGTACTGACAGCCAGGCATAAGGTCTTCAATAACGAGGTAGGTGTCCAAAGTTGAGGCAACAGACTGCTGCCAGACCTGGGAGCCTGTGTGGTATGAAGAAAGACAAAAGGCAAAAGAGAGAAAATAACCAACATTGAAATGCAATTGCACATTCCCTTCTTAGTGACATAGGCGACCAGCCGTCAATCACAGAAGGTTAGAAAGAAAGCACTCCAGTTAAAAAATGTTCCTACAAATTGATCTAAGGAAGAGTAGAGGGATTTTCACCTCGGTATTCAGCCTGGTTTCAATAGAACCGAAACATTCATCAATTTAGGGTTTTTAAAAGGATGTTCTATAGAACCATGATGGCAAACATATGCCGGCATGCGAGCAGTCGCCAAGCTGAGCTCCACCAAGCATGTGCATGTGCCTCCCACCGGCCAGCTGATTTTCAAGCCATCAAGAATATAACTATATGTACATCCAACAGGAACAGGAAGTTCTTCATAGGAGCAGATAGAGGTAAATCCTAGAGAGGCAGGATATGCATCACTGAACAATGGAGATAAATGCTAGAGAGGAATAAAGCGGCATACAAGGCTGATATAACACCTGAAAGAGTGTAGGCATGCAGAGGGGGCAGGGTGAACACGAGGCCTGCTAGGCCCAAAATGGGGCATGGGAGGGTCACATGTGCAGGGGGGCAGGGAGTACACACTGTATTATGGGTGTGTGCACGTGTGTGTACTTTCAACACACGAGGACAAAAAGGTTCACCATCACTGCTATAGAAGTTTTTCTTCTGTGAGAAGTTAACTGAGATGTGTGAAAAGGTTAAGGCAACAAATAATAGCCACTACCTCAACAAACTCTCAAATGGGTAGCAGAGAACTCTTTTTGGCCCCTTGATCAGGGGTTTGGGGATTTGGTTTTATGAAAAAGTTTGAAACCCCTGATTAAACAGAAGAAGTGGTGCTTCCAGTCTTTTATTAGTGGTGTGTCTTAAGAGTAGATTGTAGGCCCAGCCATGGAGCCATACAACCTTGGGAGTTCCCATTTGTTGTCATGACAGTCTATTTATTTTCCCACTCCCTCATTCTCTTTAAGAAACAGGATGCCAAATGCATCTGAAGCTCTGCTCTGCAGGATACCTAAGCCCCTTTAAAACTTAGGTAAATATCAAATGTTTCAGTGACTTTGCTTGGTTAGGAAAGAGGGTGGAAGAGCCCTGCGTAGAAAGTGAGGGGGAACAAGAGAAAAAGAAGCTGTCCAGGTATATGTGGAGCATCTGGCATTTGTGTCACACTGATAATACTACAGAAATAATGGTAATTTGGGAACCACATTCAACATTTTAGTGAATGAAGCATAGGAAAAGATAACAGAACAGAACAGCACATGACAGAACAGGAGTAGAGTAGAGTAGAATAGAATAGAATAGAATAGAACTTTCTTCTAACAGAAACATGAATATGTTAGACTTGGAGTGATATGGATGAAAGAGCATGGAAGGCAAGGACTGAGAAGATAGGTTGTGATAATTCTGCGATGAAGGGAGACATGGAGTCAATTGAGATCCATGTCCTTAGTGATACTAAGGGGACTATTGTAATTTCATCTCCAGTTTTGCCGAGACCCTTCTGACAAGAGTGATAGGAATGATATTAGACAATGCAGCTTGAACAATGCTTGCCATTTATTGAAACTCATCAGATATTTTCTAGTTACAAAGGACTTTTCAGGACTTTTGATGTATGGTGCACACATGCCACTAATTGGAAATATAACAAAATGGAAAGTAGATGAAAGAAACACAAGAATGCAGGGCAACTGTTCCTTAAATAAAGAGGCCACAGTAAGGTAGCAATTCTCCAGTTACTAAATTGTAAGATGTAAAGGTGCAAGATGTTTTGGGTAGAAGATCTCCCCACACAACCTCATCCTCATTTCTTTCTAGTTATAGTCAATGGGCTGAAATCAAGCAATCAGCCTTAGATATTGTCAGATTAGACACTAATGACAAAGCTCATCAGATGTTTTTGCACACCTGCAAGAGGGGAATAACAATTGGAAATGAGGATACTAGATTTAATCTAGGTCAGGGGTGTCAAACTCGTAGGCCATGGACCAGATACATCACATGCTGGCCACGCCCACCCCTGGTTTACCGAAGGGGAAAAAAGTTGTGATACGTCACGTGACAATAGGTCGTCACAACTTTGACACCCCTGATCTAGGTGCTTAGTGTTTCATCAGGAACAGCAGTGGCAGATTAAGGCTCACTGGTGCCCTAAGCACTGACAAATCTTGGTGCCTCTCCCTCCTTTGTATATACTGTATACATCTTCATTGGTTTTTTTTTCCTTTCTCAACTTTGTGGTGCCCCCTTTGGGCCTAGTGCCCTAAGCATTAAGCACTTAGTTTGCTTAATGGTTAATACACCACTGAGGAACAGAGAACATTAATGAAGCTTCCTTGGAGTTCTGAGCCTTTCATAGCTAGCACTAGAAATCATTGCTGACTTTATGGTCCTGCAATTGTTCTTTTATTATTATTACTAGCTGTATCCGGCCACGCGTTGCTGTGGCGCAGTCTGGTTAAATGGAAAAGAAAGAAAAGAGAAAGCGCAAGTTTTTTTGTTGTTCCATTGTCTGTGCAGATATAGAGATTGTATGGTTTGTCGACTCTAGAACACGCAATGTATGTGAGAAACAATCTTCAATTGCTGGAAAGATGTTGGACCGGGCACATTTACCAACAGCATGCAAAGAAAGAAACATTCCCAGGGTGGTTACCTCCGGGCAGGGTCATGCCGTTGCCAGCAGTGGCAAGGTTCGTGAGGGTCTTGCCCACATGGCGGGCCCTGCCACTCACTGCACTGGCCACGGCTCCCCTGGCAGAGGTGGCCCCTGCATGGAAGTGAGCCACGGTGGCCCCTGCAAGAGCAGCCACAGAGGACGCTCCCACAGGCCCCGGCCTGGCGCCCTCCAAGCTCCTCACGACGGGCAGGCTCCAGAATGACGGGCTGGATGGGGCCCCTCTGGAATGGGCAGGGGGACCCCAGAGTGGGAGGGAGGCTGGGGGTTTCCCCCCATGGGCATAGTGGGGTGGCGGGTGGGTACTGCTATTGGTCAGGCCTTGGGGCTGCTGGGCCAGGCGAGGTTGGTTGGGGGAGATGGCGCTGGGGCTGTTGGCCTCGTGGAAGTTGTTGAGCATCTCGGAGGAGCTCCGCTCGGGCTCCCCCAAGTCGGTGGCCCGGGTGAGCAAGACATCCAGGATCTCAGAGGAGGAGAAGTCCTCGGTGTGCAACTTGTCCAGTTCATCGTAGCTCTCCATGTCTTCGGTGATGCTGTTGTTGGAGCTGAGATCTGCACCAGAGTCACGCTGGTGATTTGGAAGCCGCCCTTCTTCTTCAACTGGGCGCCTGCCAGACCCCCAACGCCTCCTCCTCCCTGCGAGAGCAGCGCCAGGCTCTTCGGTGGAGGTGACCCAGGAGGGCAGGAGGAGACTGAGACAAAGGTGGCAGCAGAGGCTGGGGGATCCGGTGTCAACTGGGCCAGCAGGCTGGGCTGGAAGTCTTCCAAGCTGGTGGTGCTGCTGCTGCTGCTGGCCCGCTGAGGCAGCATTGCAGGTTGCGCCATCTTCTTCCTCTCCCATGCCTCCGTTGCTGAGTCAGGCTTCTGCTGCTGCTGCTGCTGTAGCTGCTGCTGCATTGGGGCCGGCAGAAGGAAGTCCCAATGCCGTCACCTACGCCACCTCCCTCAGGCGCTGGCCCAGCTGGGCTGAGGAGGAGAGGAGGAGGAGGTGGCCACCACCCCTGACCCGGTTTTCCTCAGCGGTGGCAGTGAGAGAAGGAGGCTGGCATCCCCTAAGGAGCAGGAGGAGGAGGAAGGAGCCGCCTCTGGTGACTTGGACGTGAGGCAGCCATGGTGGCTACGGCCCCCATCCAGAGACTCTGCTGCCACTGCAGCTGCCGCCTCATGGGGCACCCAGCGGCCGCCCCAGCCCCACTGCACTTCAGGCTGACACCGCCGCTGCCCCATCGGAGCTGCCTTGGCGAGGGCGTAGCTGGCTCGCTGTGAGGGGGGGTGGAGAGCGTGTGCGGCTGGGCGGGCTGAAGAGATGCTCTGCCTCGCCTCCTCTGGAGCTCCGCTGGGCTGGGCATGGGGAAGCTGGCTTAAGGGTAGGGGGAAGTGGACGAGGATGGTGCAGGCACTGCCTCGTCGTAGACAGCAAAGACCCAGCGGGAGGGGAGGGGAAAGAGCGGAGGAGGAGGCCGAAGGGCTTCGGCTCCCCTTGGCGGAAATGGCCGAAGCTCATCGGAGGAGGGGCAGGTGCGGCCACAGCCCAGCCACACATATAAAGGGACCATCGGGATGAATATAGCAGTAGACTTATATACCGCTTCATAGGCCTTACAGGCCTCTCTAAGCGGTTTACAGAGAGTCAGCATATTGCCCCCAACAATCTGTGTCCTCATTTTACCCACCTCGGAAGGATGGAAGGCTGAGTCAACCCTGAGCCGGTGAGATTTGAACCGCTGACCTGCTGATCTAGCAGTAGCCTGCAGTGCTGCATTTAACCACTGCGCCACCAAGCTGGAGTGAGGCTGAACTGTTCCGAATATACTATACTCATGAAATGAACACTATGGTAAACGACACAGCTCAATTCCAATGCAATGTCACATGAAATAATTAAATCAAAATGAAAATAAATCGAAATCCATGACAATTCAATATAACAATGCAATCGGAAACATTGAAATGGAATCGTGAAATATTTAGTATAGCTTGTGTTGCTTTTACATCCAACAGATGGCACTGGTTTTCGAAAAAGCATGTTTTCACCTGTCACAGATGTATATATATAGGTATATAAAAACATGTGTGTATTCGAATGCAATGTTGTGCCAAAATTTCAAAGCAATCAGTGAAGAACTTTCAGAGGTTTAAGATTTTGAACAAACGAACATTTACATTTTTATTTATATAGATTATTCTATTCTTTCATTAGGGAGTTGAGAGCAAAAGGTAGGAAAGGGGAGGATGAGCAGTTAGTGCTGCCAACTATTCTACTTGATTGCCTTCTTTCCCTCTTAAGATACATCCAGAGGTTTAAAACCTAGAGTAAGCTCTCATCACCTTTGCCTGCTTTAGATACCATTTGTCCTGCTTGCAGCCACAGCAGAAAGAAAGAATAGGTAGAGTAAAAGCTAGCAGTACATATAGTCCTCATCTTACCATCATTTGTTCAACAATGGTCCAAAGTTATGATTACCTTGGAAAAAGGGACTTACGACTTGTATTTGCATTTATAAACATGTGGTGGTGGTACAAATTGTTGTACCACCTCCTTGTCCCATCATTGCCATTTGGGCACTTGGTAACCAGCTCATATTTATGACTGGTTGCAATATACTGCAGTCACAGGATGGTAATTTTGCAATGTTTTGCCAGCAAAAAAATGTCAATTGTGGAAGTTGTATTATTTTAATAACCATGTGATTCACTTAATGACCACGGAGACTTGTTTTACAGTCATTGTAAAAAATGGTTGCAAAATTGGGTCTGGTCCCATGATGACTCTACTTGCGACTGAAATTCCAGTCCCAATTATATTTGTAAGTTCAGAACTACCTATATAGCTATTATGGCAGCTTGTCTTTCTCTGGCCTTACCAGCAGTGCTATATGGTGCTAGTAAAAATAGTCAACATGTAGGGCCATGAAAATTTGCCTATAACTACAGTGCTGGAGGAAAGTGTGACTGTGTTAACTACAAAATTCAGTGGCGAAATAAATATATGACAGGTACACAATTCAGGTTTTCCCACGCAAAAGCCTCACAATGTTTGCACCTTCTTCTCTGTACTCTACTGTGTAGCCTGAAATGGTACAGTTGCCTGTGCTGGATGGAGGCAGCCAGCGGAGAATCACTGAAGTGCAACTTCTTTCCTGAGCAATAGGGCGATTTGGGGCAGCTGGAACCCCTGGGATGAGGAAAGAGAGAAGAAAGAAGCAATTAGCAGAGGATTAGAGAAGAACTTTGGAGTCCCAGTTAAGGGGCAAACAGCAAACAGATTTACTATCAAATCTTTTTCCTTTCTCACCCTCAGTAATTTTAAGTTGTGTGGACTTCAACTCCCAGAATTCTCCCGATCTGGGAGACCACACATCATAAATTTGTTGAGATTAGACTGCTCTAAAGGATTAATCACTTTTTCCTCCAAATAATTGGATCAGCCTTCATGTATGCTATACTTCTAAATAAAAAGGTAATCAACAAAATGCCTAATGACTGATAATAACTTGGCACAGTAACATACGGTAATATATAGCAGGAAAACATACCAGTCGCTGGGAGTTTCCTGGAGGCTTGCCTGCCTCCTTCCACTTTTTTGTTTTTCTGAATTTCAAATACCCTTTAAAAGTTATACCTTTCCAATATTTAGGTTGATAGATATTACTAGTTACAATCAGCAATTATGTTAAACTGCACCAAAAATAATGCATTTTAAAATTGGATTGTGTTAAATAAGAAACTTAATCTGTCCTGTGGGTTACATTTCTTTTTTTTTTTAATGGATTAAAGCAACACTTCTAGGGGAGAAATTAATTCTTTCCCATGACTTTATTTTCCCCTGATTGTTTTGCTTCTCAGATGTTCTTTTTTGGCAGAAGAATACAAAGAGAGAGAGAATGTAGAGTTGTATGGGTGGGGAAAGGTGGAGTTTTACTGAAATCAGCAGGCGAGGAGAGGATTAAACGTGTCCTCTATTTACTAATGCTAGAACATCGTAGAAAATAAAGTGCTATCAATTTTCAGTTGACAATAATTTGTGTAAATTTACTTCAAAACAGGTTTACATGTAAAAACTGGCATGTCAGCCTTTCAAAGTGGGGATTTTTTTTCATGAAAAGGAAGAATTTAAACATGCAGTTGATAACATTTCAAATGGCATGTGCTGAAGAAGCAGGGTTGTCAAACTTGGATGTATCATGCACTGGCCATGCCCAAGCCCGGTTTAGTGAATGGGGAAAAAGTTGCAATCTGTCATGTGACGACACAAGTTTGACACCCCTGTTCTAAATTCACTATAGGTTCACTCCCTGAATGTGACTTCTGATGACTGTATTCATGGATTTGAGACAATAATACAGAAAATGGCTTGCCACAACCTCCTTCTAGGATTCAAGTTTCAGATGTAGCCCTCATCTTAGATATGGCCTCCTGGACTTCCCGCCAAGTCTGTATCATTGCACATTTCTCAGTCTTAAACGATATTAGCTAAGGTCAGGGTGGCTCAGTGGCTAAGATGCTGAGCTTGTCGATCAGAAGGTCAGAAGTTCAGTGGTTCGAATCCCTAGCGCTGCGTAATGGAGTGAGCTCCTGTTACTTGTCCCAGCTCCTGTTACTTGTCCCAGCTGCCAACCTATAAGTTTGAAAGCATGCAAAAATGCAAGTAGAAAAACAGGGACCAATTTGGTGGGAAGGTAACAGTGTTCCGTGTGCCTTTGGTGTTTAGTCATGCTGTCCACGGAGACGTCTTTGGACAGCGCTGGCTCTTTGGCTTTGAAACAGAGATGAGCACTGCCCCCTAGAGTCAGGAATGACTAACACATATGTACGAGGGGAACCTTTACCTTTAGCTAAGGTCAAAGCAGGGTGGTGGTGGCCCTTTGTTGTGGCTACAAAATCTGAATATGTAGAGAAGTTTAAAAATCCTTTTTCTCTCAGGCTTCTTCAGATGTAAGTCCAAGATGAGAAATCATATAACCATTATTTTCTTACAAAAAATTGTTCTACATAAAATAATGCATGTTTCCAAGCAAATGATGCCTTCCAGATCCGTTCAATTAAAGTGTGGCCCACTTGCGTTCTTGTTGCCACTTGCAGAGACTTCCCTCCAAGTAAATGAGACCAAACTGCTATTTATTAATGCTACTACTATTGCTAGGGGGAACTTGGCCTTTGTTTACTCTATTAATCTGTTCCTCCTAAAACACCATGATTAAAATCAATACCATTTCATCAAGCAAACCTATAAAAAGGTTTTATACAACAGGCTCCATGTACTTAGCTTATAAATGAAAGGAAAATTCATTACCTTGTACTTTGATTGTTGCTGATGTGGATGCTGTTCCAAGTTCATTTGTGGCCACGCAGGTGTAAATGCCACTGTCCTGAGGCATCACGTTGCAGATCTTTAGGGTAATGTCACCTGATTCACTAGAGAAGAGTAGAAGTCAAAAGGTTAAGTTGAAATTCTGTCAAGTGGCTTCTCTTCCAGAACTTAACTTTTTCAGTGTTTCTGGTAACTAGAGTCATGGGTTTGAAATGAGTGACTATACAAATCCACCAATCCAATCCAATCCATCAATCAATCAATGGAAAGTGAGAACCAATGGAAAAATAGAAAAGTTGTGCTCTTTTCATTGAGTCTATGGACATTAGTCACACAAAAGGAAACAAATAATTTACTAATAGATATTGGTTCACACTGCTCTGTTTAATGATTGTGATGATTGCAAAAATGGAATGGTTTTGCACTATAAGTAGATCGGTTATTCATACTGTGCAAATCAAGAGTCTAGAATTTGGAGCCTATGTGAAGTAAGGTTCTTGTTACTAGTCTCTCTCCTCCCAAGGACTTTTTTAAATATGATTTTTTAAAATATGAAGCTAACATTTGGTTAAAAAAACCTCTAGCCGTGAATATCATCTTTATTCCTAAGAATGCTCCTTAGCTCCATTTAGACTTATGAGATAAAGACAATGGGTCGCTGCACCCAGAACTTTGTTTGTAAGTGTAGTTACCTACATAGAAAACAACACCAACAAAAGTGATCTGGAATACTAGCATCTTCATTTTTATTCAAGGCATGCTTTGTGATTAGTTGACCCTGTTGTGAATGCACCAATCTTGCCTGCCCTGTTATGAATGCACCAATTCTCCGAGGACATCCATAGAGAGATGATCTCCAGAAAAAGCAGAATTTCACTCATCAGCCCCAATCCTGATCAAGAGATGTTGAATACCTCATTTAAAGGGTGATTGGAACACGAACCAACATGATTAAGATAACTGAACACTAAGATCACAGTGCTGCTATATTTACACTTTGACATTCCTTTGACGTTTAACCTTCTTTTACTGTTTATGAAAAGATCTATACAAACATAGCAGTCATACACAGTGATGCATACAGTGGATGACTTACAGTAACATAGAATTATTAAACTTTGCAGATGAAGGTGGAAATGACACAATGGAATGAACAGATGGAAAGTTCCTATGGGCCAAAAACAGAATAATGAATTCATCTCCCATGCCATCGTGGGGGCTGTCTTCTGTGTTCCAATATTGATAGTTAAATACATGCAGTTGTCAGCAACTTTCAGAGCACAGGCCTAAACTTGTCTGCCTCTCCTGGAATCAGCATAAATTCATGAGATTGACAAAGGGCCAGAAAAACCCACCATATGGCAATTGTGATGTCTTACAGAAGATATTTCCTCGTACAGGTGCAAAGGAATTCTCAGGAAACCTTTTCCTTCTTATGCCATGAGAACATTCTTATCCAGCCATGGATCTTACTTGACAAGGATTATTAAAATGCATTGGGAGCCCTAAGAAGAACATTCCTTTAGCAACTGATATATACTGTATCGTATTTTCAGGCAGCTATATGGATCAAATCAATTCTGATTTGGACTTTTCTTTGAATACGGTGTAAAAATGTCCTTGAATTCCTCTTGATACAGGGCATACACTGTTTTGAAGAAAGTTTGGGCATGTGACCAAACCTCTTCCTTCTTATGACTTCTTATGGTAAATCGTATGGTTTGATCAAGAAGTTGATTAACGCTTCTCTTAACAAAGAAATGCTTTTGTATTTTAATGAAATACATGGTGATAATAAATATGGGCATCTATTTCTAAGATCTTTTTTCTTGAGATTAATTATCTTGACTATCTGATTTCAATCTACTTGGTTTATATACTTTCCAACACAGTATAATGTGTGAATATGTCCATATTCATTCTGTTGGATCTATTAGTAGCTATCACATTATTTGGAGAAACTTTAAGTAACAAGATCCTTTTAGTCATTGTTTCCCATTGGGGTCCAACATTCTTGCTGTTGGAGGAGCTTGTGTAAAATAATTCAGATTTTTTTTAAAAAAAGTTTTTAAATTCTAAATATTTTGATCTATTTTTCAAAAATGCACTAATCCTTTTCACTGATTTATGAAATTGATTGCAATATTAAGGTATTCTGAGGGCCACCAATCTTTATAATAGAATATAAAGATGTAATGGCATTTTAAATAGAAGGTACCTAGGCTGTCTGCCTGTGAAAACTTGTCATCAGATGTAACTTCTCTTGAAATAATGTTTACTTTTTAATTTTTATTTTAAAAAATTGACACAATAAGTAAGGTAGGAATGGTAACCAGCATTTTTGAATCCCATTTCTGCAGCTTCCAAAAATCCTTTCAGTTTTTTCAAGGTCATCTTGAGGTAGGAAACACATAAAAGCTATTAATTAAGCTATCATTTCAACTTTTTTCTAAAAGAAAAATCTTAACAACACCTATCCATGTAGGCGTAATTCAACTTTCTCACTATTGTTAGGTCCAAAACCAAGAATGACATGTGGTTAAATCCAAGCTGAGCCGTGGTGGTGCAGTGGCTAGAATGCAATACTGCAGGCTACTTCTGCTGACTGCAGCTGCTAGCAGTTCAACTGCTGAACTGCCGATTCAACCTTGAGCCAATTCTTGGCTCAAGGTTGACTCAGCCTTCCATGTTTCAGAGTTTGGTAAAATGAAGACCCAGATTGTTGGGGGCAATATGCTAACTCTGTAAACCACTTGGAGAGGACTGTAAGGCACTGTGAAGTGGTATAGAAGTCTAACTGCTATTGCTACTTATAGGTTTAACACATACAGACAAAATCTTGCCAGGCTGAGGAGTCTACTTTCAGCACGTACAATATACTCTGTGAACTATTAGGGAGGATCTGACTTCATCCTCTTTCTTTCACAAATAATATCTGGACTAAGTTGCCTCTTACTTCTCTGGACTGCATCCCCTCCCTCCTGGGGATCTACCTCCTTACTATATTCCATCACAATATAAATTATAGTTTCTGTTGACAAAACAGTTGCCCATTACTATAGCAGGGAATTGGAAATTCTTTTTTCTATATTCCTCTTGACCGATGCAGGTTATAACAATAGCACGTAGGCTTATATACCACTTCATAGTGCTTTTACAGCCCTCTCTAAGTGGTTTACAGAGTCAGCATATGGCCCCCAACAATCTGGGTCCTCATTTTACCAACTTTGGAAGGATGGAAGACTGAGTCAACCTTGAGCTGGTGAGTTTTGAACTGCCGAACTGCAGCTAGAAGTCTGCTGAAGTAGCATGCAGTATTGCACTCTAACCACTGTGCCCCCTCGGCTCTTATGAGGTTATGTGGAATTGAAAATCAGAGCAGTTTTTAAATGGTTTATGAAATTAACTCTCTTTACTTAATTACAATTACATAATTTGCTATATTGAATATATTGCTATATTCAATAGCCACCTTAATTCATTCATTGTTTCAGCAGAATCCTGTACGTAAAGATTGAACATACCAGGAGGTAACTGTAATGGCAGTGGTGCTGCTGTCATTGTCAAGCATGTTTTGATCTGGTCCTTTCCAGGTGATGGTTGGTTTGGGACGCCCACAGACTTTGCACTGCAACATTACGGTGTCTCCAAGCAAGCAAGTGACATCCACTAAGGGCACGAGAAACTCAGGAGCAACTGGAGTAAATGCCATACACAGAGACACATCACACTCACAAGAGACATTAACGATTTCATTTGAAGTAGTGAAACAGCTGTCAAGCAAGGAGTCATGGGTTTTGGTCCAAGAAAACTCCTGCTTCATAGAAAGTGAAAATAGAAAAAATATTCCCCCTTCTTCCCATTTCTGAGGCATGTTTTCAGAAATGGGGAAAAGAGAAGGCCTCAAAGACCTCCACAGCTTAGAAGAATTATCACCATGGTTTTGTGACGACTCCAAGTATCAACTTTAGTTTGAAGTGTCATTTTTTCATAATACAACATTGAAATCTTATTCATATCCTGAACATTTTAAACAAGATCTATAGTGAATTTCCTCATAAAACTGTGTTTGTAGAATCTTTGAAACGGAAGTGATTATCTGCCCTCGAGTCACAGTCACCACAAAGATAGGTTTTCTCTGTTACAATCTATTCCTAACTTGGCCACTCAAGCCTTCCACTGATGTTGAAATAGAACTATGGGATACATTTTCCCAATTATTTGTACTTTGATTAGTTTTTATCTTTGGCATTTCTGGATACGTGGGCTGTTTTTTATTTTATTTAAAAGGTATAAGCAGCATGGGTGTTCATATTTTAATGAAAAGGCAGGTATAAATTAATTTAATCAATAACAATGTTCAGGGAAGATAGCGAGTTTGTATAAATGTGATGCAAAATAAAAGCAAAAAGGAATCTCAGAATAATTTGAAAATGGCTTAGCTAAAATAAACAGAATTAAATGAATTATAATTCAAACTACCAAATCTGGGCTGAAAAAGTTTGGACACAGATTTCTGGATCACTTTTCTGCCATCCTATAGTTTGCAGATTTTAGGAATTCATAGACTGTAGTTTAAATGATACTATAGGGAAAGCAAAGTCAGTTTAATTTGCTGTCCAATATATTCTTTGGGACTGTAGTAAGAATGTACTTAGTATCATGTCTGCCATTGTTGAGAGAAAATTACCCATGTTTGGGGAAATAATATTATTTCCCTTTTCATTTTTTTAAACATGGAAAAATAAAGACTTAAACAAGCGTATGTCTTTAACTCACCTTCCTGGATGAAATTTGGGTTGATGATCTGAAAAATATATACATATGTACACACACACACGAGAAATAGAAAAAGGTTTATTTAATTGGTTATTGGAAAAAGGAAATGCTCTCAGAGATATATGAATAAGTCTTAAAAATAATGAGGAACTGAAAGTACATCATGAGAAGTGTGGTTCTGAACATTGTGTTTATTGTAACAGCTCCTTCTGATCTCTACATCAAGATTTCAGGATCCTTTAATTGGCCAGATCTTGAAAAAACTTTAAGAGGAGCAGAAATGAGCTAGCAGTCATGAATGTACTTGTAAATGAACCATAGATTTACTGCCCATAATCTTTGGCCTTTCTTCTTATTCACATCCCATGAACAGCAGACAATCTTCATGAGTGGTTGGGAGTAAGATAATTCCTGCAGATATTGGAGTTCTAAAGATGCTTTTTTAAAGAGACAACTGGACTTTCTTGTTTTTCTTTGAAAATGTTTCACTTCTCATCCAAGAAGCTTCTTCAGCTCTGACTGGATGGTGAGGAATGGAAAGACTTATATTCCTTGCAAGACAACTGGTCATTTGCATTCTTTTTAGACAGCCATTGAGGCCACTTGGAGATGTCTATGTCCTAAGGGTCACCTGAGTAGTGCAAATGGCCGAGGAGCCTTCTTGGAACTGCTGAAAGGACTGTGTTGTGGAGCTGTGCTTTCCGCAGAATGTTTTCTGCCCCACCTCTCTTCACTCTGTTGAACACAGGCACAGGCTGCTGGTCTCCAAGTGGCCTCAACAACTCTCTAAAAGAATGCATATGACCAGTTGTCTGCAAGAAATATAAATCCTTCCATTCCCCATCATCCAATCAGAGCTGAAGAAGCTTCTTGGATGAGAAGTGAAACATCTTCAAAGAAAAACCAGAGAGTCCAGTTGCCTCCTGAAAAACCACCTTTGGGACAACCATGACCTGGATGACTGAGAATCTCCATAGGCATATTGGAGTTCTACAGCACTTTGGACTCCATTCCAAACAGGTGGTTTAAATTAAGTACGAGGAGTGCAACAGAAGCATCCGTCTGCAGCTCTAAGCCAGCTGTGATTTTTGCAGAGTTCATGCTAAAGAACTTCTCTGGAATCAGTTCTGAAGTGCTGCAAAGGTCTAGTTGTTATCTGATCATATTTAGCACTACATATAATCCTCACACACCTAAGAATCACCTTGTTAAAATAGCAGATTAAGCAAAACAATCCAGTACTCTACAGTAATTGTACTTATGTGCTTTAGATAAAATAATAAGTAGAGCTTGGTCATCTTTAGTTCAGAAACCTCAGCTACTACAGTGCTTTTGAATAAACTGGTTGTTCCAAAATCTCTGCAGGTCTGATTACTTCATGGCAATCCATTCTTTTTTCGTCATTCTGCAGCACCATGAGTTTTTAGTTCAACCAGTACAAAGTGAAGAAAAATGTTTGTATTTGTACTTTGCACTTACTATCAGGACAAACCCGATGGTAAAAATTCTTTTACCTGATTGGCAAAAATTCAGTCTTACCCACTAAAGTAGGACTTTTAATTATTTTGTACCTGAGAACCTTTAGACAAAATCCATTAAACTCTAAATAATTTCCTTCCAATAAGTCTTTACACTGATTTGGAATTGCCTTCAAGAAAATGATATTTTTAAAGTATGAACTATTCTCATGCAGTGTGTTCCTCTACTTGGTATTCATAAACTCATTGTGAAAGCTAAAAAGCCTAAAGACACACAAGGAATCTAGATTTATCAAAAATATGATACTTATTTGGGAAAAAAAAAAAAGGAAAACCTGTGATAGAAAAAGCCCTGGCCACAAATGAATTCGAAAGTTACAGTTAACACATCCAGCATTTCACTTTAGCTCTTTAAATTAAATATTTGATGAAGTATCTTTATCCAATATCAAAGCTAATAAGATCCACTGGAAATAATCCAGCCTAATTAGGAGTAAATTTGTACAGAAATGTACCATTAGTAATATTGTAGCAAATGCATTTAAACCCTAGGCTAGACATTAGATTTCTTTCAGCAGCAGAGGGCATGTACGTGCCAAGACATCTGGATTAATGGTTAAACTGTTACAGCAGTCCAATAAAAATTTATTTTATTTGACAATCCCACTATTTCAATTAAGGCTTATCCAGCTGGAAGTTTTCTGCCTTGTTGATTCAACATTAATAGGCAGCGCTATTTGCTACTGTTAGGTAATTATTAATAATCACAGTTCAGAAAGGGTGGGCAAATTTTGACTATGGGCCATTTACAGTTCTTAACACTTTTTAAGACTTCTGAAACTGCTTTAAAAAGGTAAGCAGTAATATAGGTTTACCTGTCCTTAAACTGCACATGTGTGAACCATCATTCACACATTTTGAAAAAAATAACAACAATACCCAATCAACCCTGAAAATTTCAGTTTCTGGGATCTCATTGTTAAACTCCCTGTGGCTAAAACAATTACAGGTAAAATATTAATTCTGGTGACAAATATGTTGCCCACTTTGATTAAAAAAGGTCACATTCCAAAGATTTATCTAAAAATGAAATGTTGAGGACAAAGGAAGAACCTAATTGTGGTATTTCTGCCATGAAAAATATTGGTGATGGGGTGAAGAAAAGATAAATGGCAATACTAATGGCGATGGTATCTTCCCAATCTTGAGCATTTCCCCCAAAGATGCGATACAATTTAGGTTATAAATAACCTGATGTAGCCCCATCTCCACCTCTTTAGATGGTAACAAGAATTGTTTTAACTGTTCCAAAACATAGTAAGTATTGCTTATTATGGCCTGGTTGAAATTTTTAGCCTTATTTGCCTTAGGGCTTTGATAATAACAACCAATAAACAAGGCTAGACATAACAATGAGGAAGGAAAGAAAAAGTTGGGCTGTGAATGACTGTCACGGGGGGGGGGGGTGTTGTATGTTTAAAACGGTATTTGTATCTGTATGTTTTACGCTTAAAAAAAATATGTATAACTAATGAATGCCAATACAAAAGGCTGTATATTTACTTTATATTGTTATGTATGATTTGTCTTTCTTATGTTGTTGTATTTTTCTTTCTGTTTTTTAAAGGTAATAATGTTTAATAAAAATTATATTTTTTTTAAAAAAAAACAAGGCTAGACATGGCCTTCAGGCTGAAGTTAGCTATCTCTTTTCTCCAGGCACTCTTCCACCCATACAGGAAATTTCTTGTATTTTTCTCCCCACATATCAAGCTGAATAAAATTGAATGGTTTTTGATCCACAGATGATGCTGAGTATCCCGTAGCTAATTCTTGATAACATTCTTCTAAAGAAACCTAAAGGCCCAAATGCATCAAGTCTTGAATATTTTTGGATTCTGAGCACCTTAAATTGATTGCCTTTCTTTAATATCACCATTCTTTTTAATGGTTTCTTGACAAGCACAATTCAGGCTGAAGCATGTATGGAACAGGTATCTGGAAAACTTAGAAACAAGTCTTACAGGTTTCAAAGGAATGCATTAGCCCTGGGAACCTTAGCACATGAGGCAATTAAGTAGCAGCCTTTAATTTTGATTTATTAATGCTGCAAAATGGAAGCAAGTATTGAAGGATCAGAATGTATTTTATAAATAATTTTCTTTTCAAAAAAACAGCTACACCCAAAAGTTTATGAGGACTAAATCTGGGAGTTAGTTAAAAAAAGAAGAGCTAAACCATTGTGGAATACTAATGAAAGCAACATTGTGCAAAACTGTAGAAAAAAGAAACCTAAGGAAGCAGGAAAAAAACTATATCAATTTGCTTTAACATGGGGAGGCTATTGACAGCAGGACATGCACCTTTGCTGGAGATGGAATAGTTCTGTCTTTCCCACTATGTCAATCTACTGCTTGGATAGATTCAGTGAGGATCAACAATATATATTTTAGTTGAGTTTTTCTTGCCTGGGGGCTTCCTAACCATCAGGCCAACCATTCTTTGTTCTCTTTTATTACGAACAGTACTTTCAGGGGCAAACAGTGGTTGAAAAAGGTCACTCTTGATAGGAAAATTATCTGGGACTCTAATCCAAGTCAGGAAATAGCCTTGGAAAACTCATATTTATCTAGAATTGCAACTGAATGGATCTCAAACATCTGTGTGTAGGCGTCTGGGATGGTATGCTCGAGGTCATCACCATGCAAATATCAGTGTTTAAGGGCTGAATTTCTGGAACATAAATGGGCATATTCCAGGTTTAAAGCAAAACATAATTTGTGTTTTATGTATACTCACTAGAAAACATAAACAATGAGCTAAGGAACACTAGAGCACTACTAACTTAACAATTAGATATAAAGCTGTGATTGCAAACATATGGCCATGCGTGCCAAAAGTGGCACATGGAGCCATGTCGCCTGGCCAGCACGACATCATCCGTTCCTCTTTCGGGTTTCTGGTGTGTATGCGTATGCGACGATCAGCTGGCCTTTGTGTGTGTGGTAGTGCCAGAAACTGGAAGAGCTGGTCTTCCATTTTCTGGCATGAGCGTACATGCCAGCCAGCTGATCGGCATGTGCGAATGCGTGGCAGAAACCAAAAGACTTGCTGGCCAGTACGCATGCATGCACCGGAAACCAAAACTACATTTTCCGGCACATGCATGCCCCCTGGGCAACTCCTCTTCTTTTTTGGCACTTGATGTTCCGCGTGCGTGTGCTTCCTTTTCGGCACTTGGTGCTGAAAAGATTTGCCATCACTGATATAGAGGAACATTATGGAGTGAGCATTATGGAACAATTAGGTAATCAACAGTGTTTTGAGGCAAGGTGGATAACACAAATATATAACGGCCACAGAAGGGGTCTCTTTGCCAAGAAACAAATTGTTAGTGAGGGATTTGCTCTATTTTCATGGGGACAATATAAGAAAAATATGTGGAGAAATTTCTATTTTTGCTCACATAGAGTTTACTACTCCTGTAGTACTTGAACAGCAGCATTTTAAGTCCTCTCCCTTGCCTCATCTAAACAAACATTACTGCTGCATCTTGTTTTGTTCCAAACTCATATTTTTTTTCCTTTTTCTTTGTCCATTGGCTTCAAACTTGTATGAATAAATCGGCAAAGCAGTAGCAATAGATATTCTATTGAAAGGCTTTGAAAATAAACTATAATTGTAAGGCAACAGCAAGCAGTGTGATATCAGCAGAAGCACTGCTTAGCCAAAAGCAAACACAGCAAGGAAGTGGGCAGGTAGGACTTCAGTGCAGACTATGTACTGTATCACCCAAAGTCCACAAATATAGCTTATGAATTGGTAAAGGAATACAGACTTTAGGTGTTCTAATATATTAAATATCAGGACTATGAAAATTGTTAGAAAGAAGTCTTCTACAATGCAAAAAAAATTATGAAAAGCACTATTCTTCAGATCAGTAAAGTAGTTACATCATTACTGGACTTTGTGGATATGAAAAAATGTTTTGTACATATACCCAAGCATTGTGAAGTACATTTTTGGAAGGATCTGCACAGTCCCATTTACAGGTAGCTACAGGTATCCCAATCATGCTAATTATGAAACTCTAATATTCTTATGTTTTCCAAATGGTTTGAGAACATTAGAAGGACTTTTACATCATTGCAAAGTGGTTTTCTGTATTATTTCTCCACCCAATAACAAGAGCTTCATCTCTAAACTCACAGGCAGATACTTTCTTTCTAAAACAGATTTGCTTAGTGATGTGTTGTCATCAAGAACAGGGGTCTCCAAATTGGCAACTTAAAGACTTGTAAACTCTCAGAATTCCTCAGCCAGGAGGGGTGACGGGGTAATTCTCAGAGCTGAAGTCCACAAGTCTTAAAAGTTGCCAAGATTGGAGATCCCTGTTCTAGAAGGCCTTTTCCATTTTTCCTCATTTCTGGGTTTTAATCTATGTGTGTATTTCTATATTTTAATCTATCTATGTGTTTCATATTGTAATGTTATTGTTTATTTATTATTCAACTATTTTCAGTGGAAAGGATCTTTTGCAATGCTCAATCTTCTAAGTGATTAAGTAACTTCACAGTCAATATCTTGTACCAAAACTCAGGGATTCCCAAGAAAACTTTAACTCCTTGATGTATGTCTTCTTATACGACTTTTGTCCTTTGTACTCATTTACTGTTATCAGTTGCATTTCACTAGTACAGCAAACACTTCTGATGGCTATTGACCTTGTTGTAAATACTGAACTATTATGGTTCTTTATCTATTGCAGTTGGATCAAAATTCTAATTAACAGATACCTCCCATCACATATTATTTACCATATCAGACTGTCCCATTCAAAGTTAGATCAGTGGAACCAAGAAAGAGCAAACCAGCTGAATTCATAACAGTTGAGACATTAATTGTACATATTGATGTGTTAGCTCACAGTGGAAGTCCCAGCTTCATTTACAGAATGAATCTATCCAGAGTAAACCCAAGACAATTTGGTATCTTACATGTAATTCTCACATTGATGTAGAAGGATATTGTTAAAATTAAATGAGAGATAGTTTGCTGCCTAAGATCTTCTGTTGGGGACAGGAACTCCATTCTGAAACTACAGTATACCACAGTCATCCCCTCTTTTAAAATAGAGACACCAAATTTTATAGATACTATTTCAAAACAGGCATACAATTCTCTGGGGAATATAGTACTGGATTTGAGAGAGGGAGGATAGAAAGGATCATGGTCTACCTCCATGCTAGTGTTGGGGTCAAGGTCATCACATTCTGACTCTTCTGAACTGTTTGTCTCCTTTTGAGCAGCATGGAGAAAAAAGAACAGAGTTTTGATCAGCAGACAGATTAAAGAGGAGAAGAGCAGAGCAATTAAGAGCAACATAGAAATGGCCACCAATAACTCAAAATACTTTCCAACAGAAAGTCACTAGGTGCAAGCAATACACACTGGGCAAAATAAAAGGAAAACTGCCTTTAAAGAATTTAGAAAAAATACATTAAATGGAAGCAGCACTATGAAACGCTACCTCTGCTATATCAGCTTCTCCATTTGGGAGGGCTCTTGGAACTTGGCCGACATAATTATATCTAAATAACATTTCACATCCAATTCTGGCAAGTAAATAAGAATTCTGGATGAGTCAATAGTCTAGTGCTTTAGTCAATCTTTTGGGGTGCCCTTTTTAAAGAATTTCAGCCATGTGATCAAATGTCAATCATTAATTTTTTTATGTGCTACAACTGTAAGAAACTTGAATAGCCCAGAATTCAGAAGTGAATCCAGTTTGAAAAATCTGAATGTCATTTTTTGATTTTTTTATTTCTTAATTCTCACTTAGATAAATGCAAGCGCACAGCAGAAAGTAGCACATTTGCTATGGCATTGAAGGACATCCTTCCTCCATTCACTGAATGGATTGTTTAAGGAGGGAGGTGCCTACCAAATATGCTCAATCAGTGTTGACAGACTTGATAATCCTTTGACAGAACACACACAACACAACACCAAGACAGGCACAACCGGATCTCGAATTTGACTCCCCTCCTACCAAAGACATTGATAGAATTCATCCATAAAGTAGGGTCTCTTCAATCACCATAAATGCTCATTTGTGTATATAAAGAAGGGGCGGCATGATCTAATATATTGTCTGTTCAAAAGAGGATTTGCTCTTTCAGTACTTAGCTAACTGGATGCTCTGTTGCTTTTTAGCTTTATTTTTGGGAACTAACATTACATTTTGCATTAAAATAGTTGCTCTGAGCATGTGTTAGAAAAATATATGCCTAGATTTCTACTTGGCATTGTTAAGTGGGTACCAGTCAGTAGTTGTCAGTAGTTGAAGAAGCCATAATTTAAATAATTTTGAAAACATTACACAATCTCTATATGAAAAAAAAGATTCCATTGTTTTCTCTTTGCAATTATCTTGGACAATTTTCCCGCAGACTGTAGGGTAGGAGGGTAGCAACTGTGTGTGAATAATTTAGGGAGCACAAGATTCCCCCCCATCCCTGTTTTCTATGCTAGAACACTGGACAGCATCCAAGTTTTGTTTCATAGCATAGAACAATTAAGCCACTTTTGTTTGGCTTTTGTTAGGATGCTGTCAACTCAGGCAATAAAATAAAACATTTCAGAAAAGGCTGTGTTCTGAGCTTAAAACAGAAAGTTTTTTTTAAGAGCAAAAATCACAAATCAAAATTAACTTTTAAGAAATAGTAACAAAGAGTTTTGTGGCATCTTACGACAAATGATATAGAGTCCATAGCTGGAATTAGTATCTTAAACTGCAATTTTGCATAATGTAGTTGAGATAGGAAAGTAAATAGAAGTCGGTGGGTAACAAAGTGCAGTCAAGAGAAGACAATGGATCTCATCCAACAAAGCTTCCTGCTGCCCTGGACTTTTTTCATCAATGGTCCAGAAAACCTTTTCCACTGACAAAATGGACAAGAAGCAATTCTGATCATCTGTTCCACTGAAATCTTTGAGTTCCTTTGATTAAACAATGGTGGGTCACCTGAAAACACACCTATATGTAGCAGTTTGTGCCTTCTGGAATGAAGTTCTCCCAAATATGTTGTTTAGAAAAGCCATGAACAACGGGCTCTTCACCAGGTGCAAGGGAGATTAAGACCTTTCCCTTCAATCTCTCTGATCTGTTGCACTTGCCAGTTTTATTGATTTTATTGTAATTGGTTGACTGTGAGCCCCCACCCGGGTTATTGAGAATTGGTCAGCACACCAGACAGATAGACAGACAGACAGATAATGGATAGACGGATGATCTGTGTGTTTCTGGGAAGCAGTGGGAATTTGCAAACCAGCCAACCAGATCCCAAACTCCCTCTTCCCACTTTATGAGTAAGAACATTTTTTGAAGAAATTCCTGCCAATGAAAGAAAATTGTTAATCCATTCACAATTACTTTATTGATAAAGTAATTCTGACAAATTACAAATCTATTTTATCAAAAATAAAATGTTTACCTCTCTAAACTTTCAATTTTGGTAGCTCATGCCAGAATAATAATGGGTTTGATAATTTTGCCAAGACTATTCTTTAACAGTCTGGGTATTAGAAATGGGTAATACTTCATTACTTTTTACTTTAATATTTATTTAATATTTGATATAATTGATTTGTATTTTATGCTTTATCCCCATAAAATTAAATTTAATTTTAATAAAATTAAAAGCCATGTGATCAGAATAATATATTGGTTTTGAAATAAATGGGATAAAATAAAATGTTGTCCTCTATGTAGAAAAGATAACTTTATATTTAGGAAAAACACTCCGAATCTTATATCCTCTTTTAGCTTTCCGGCATAGAATTTATTATTTAAATCTCCAGTATTTAAATATAAATACAAGCAATTTTGCATCCCTGGAACAATACTGTTAAGGAAGAGAATATAAGAAGCTGGTATTAAACATCTCTGTATGTTTCTTCTAAAAATCTTTAAATCAGAATTTGAAGAAAAAGAATTAAAATATAGTGCTGTCAAATTAAAAAAATAATATTTCTGTAAAGGATGAGTAAATTTAAATGTACTAGAACTATTAGCTAGGATTTTAATATTGTATTATGATATATGTGATTTTTTTTCTTGAACGTTATAATCTTGGTTTAAATCAGTAGTGGGATTTTAATGGAATGCAGTAAAGTGAAATGATGATAAACACTAATGATTCATAGTATTTTCTGGTTGACAAATATTTTCCATCTTTGTGGAACTGTAAATGTCTATTTGTTTTTACACAGATCACATATTTGAAATTGTTCAGATAAAATAGGGTTCCTCTTGTCTTTCATAGTTACAGAGGAGGAATTCTGGAAGAGTGGGGACTGTTGCAACTGCACAAATTCCTCCTTCTCCCCAATTATGAAACATACAGAAGTTCTATCCCAGTTTATAGCAATTACAACAAATAGAAATATATGCATTTCTATTTCTTTCTAACATCTGTTACTTCCACGAAACAATGCAAACACAAACCTGGGAAATATTAATTAAAAGGGAAAGTAGAACACTTTTGTTGCAAAAGCACAAGTTTAAACTGGCAATATCCTTGCTGAATCAAGTTGAATTTGGATAAGAACTCTTTGTGACAGAGAAACAGAGATCTGCTTAATTTTAGAATAGGATTTAAAGGGGAGGTGGGGAAGAAATAAATGTAGAGATATAGGTTTTATTTGTACCATTCTCCCAGAATACAAGTTCTTGTTTTGTATCAAGTCTTGCTCTGGTGTCAACAACAAATAGCACCAAACATCAACGTTCAAGAAAGTTTATAAAGGAAACACACATTTATAAATTATGCTTCAACAGCATCTGCATAAGACATAAGACAATCATGAGAATATGGGCAAAGGATGGATAACTTGGAATAATAGTTCAATTGTTCAAGCCTCATTCATTCCTATCCTATCCTATCTGGTTTTTCAGTGATTAAGAACTGAATCTTAATTGCCTGGTCCAAGTTACGGTTGAAATCAATGCCAGAAGATATTCTGGAATTTGACAGCTGATTTCAGTGCTCTAGAGGTTCTTTACTCAGTATAACATATGGCAAGAGAAGGTGTGAAAATCTAATTCTCATGAATGTCAGAATGGATAAATTTTACTTAAGTCTCTTAAGAATTTTCTCCCTCACATTTGAATAACTGTACAAACTTCCAGAAAGATAGCAGGTGATTAGAGAATAGTTTTATACTGTGTTTATTTAATATGCATTTTTCCAGATCACTTGACTGGGCATTCCTTAATCTTTCTCCCTTCTATAGTATGGACTAGATTTAACCATAGGAACTATGGAAGTGACAATATATGGAGTCTACACAGTACATTAAATCCATGCCAAACTAGTTTATGAGTTAATATAGCTCGGTCTGGCACTGTTGAACAATACTCATAACATGCTAAACTAAAGCAAACAAATCATATTATAGCCTTATATGGTATATGAAGTTCTTATTAGGGCTAATCACATAACTTAAGAATTCTATTGAATCCATATTTTCTGGATTGAAGTATCTATTGAATACAACTCATACACTATTTATATTATACAACTGCACAAAACAGATTACATGAAACAATGTATGTCAATTCTATTGAGATAGGAAAAGGGAAAGCTGCAGGTTTCTACATCTCCAGGCCTCATGAAAGTTTTCAAAGGGTGATAGTGATATTACTTTTGCTATTGTTATTATTTGAAATCAATCCATTGCAGGATGAAGGCATCTTCAGTGATATTTATGGACTATGAATTATCATGTCAATCTAGTGCAGGTTGCTAGATTTAGTACAGGCTAGGGCTGTGTGTTTACAGTTGGTCCCAAATCATCTAACCAGCTTCCATATCCTGCTTCTAGTCCAACATATAACATCACACTAGTTCTCTTACAAAGGTTTATCAAACTATACATACTTGTTTAATGAAGAATTACCAAGTTTGGGCTATAACATAAACAAATCAAAATGTAATGGAAAGAGGGACCATTCACAGCAGTGATGTCTTCTGTATTTTTAGTTGCCATCAATAAGCTTGTAACCAATTGATTTGGGGACAACAGCAGGAGGAAGAAAAAACTTGTTGTCCCCACTATTACCTCTTAAGCCATGTACATGTATACATCTGAACTAGATTGTGCTGTTTCTGTGTCACATAAATGTAGGTATAGGCATAACTTTGTGTTTATTTAGCCATGTGTATGTAGTTTATATTGGAGGTGGTGAACCTTTGAGAGTTGTATGCAATGACATTTCATTTTAATGTATGCCGATTAGTGTACATTCAGAGACAATAAGTCTGTCTGTCTGTCTATCAATCAATCATATAAACTGGAAGCTATTTGAATTCTTTCTACAGAAGAGATAAAATTCCATGAGTGCCATGCCAAAGTCAGGAGAAAAAACTGGAACAGTGCATATCCAGCTCAGAGTTGAAAAATAGGAGGAACGTGTTGGTTTTCTTTCTCATCTCCAATTCTTAGAAAGCAAAGGCTGTGATTCGAATGCTACAGTATAGTAGCTTCTCTAAGACGAATGGTTCTGTAAGGCCTGAAAAGCTATAATGTAAGACCTTAGGCAGACAAAGGAGCCCTACCAAATCATTTTTCTGTACTACATTGTCATGGCTTACCATTCCTCAAGTTTTCTTATCTCTTATTAAAAAATGATGAGAACATATTTACAATAGTTCCTAATTAGGCTGCATGCTTTGGTTCCATTCAACTCTTGTGAGCTTTTACCACACATATATTTGGGATACTGTAAAAAAAAACTACTGAAATTAAAGTACTACTCGCCCTCCGGGCACATATACATGCATGCACGCACGCATACGAGCACACACATACACTCTACTTACAGTTTTGGATGCCAGTGGTGAGGAGAAAAAAGCTGTGCTGTAATCCTGCATGCAAACGCCGGCCAGAATGGCTACTACTACCAAAAAGTAAAAGAAATTTAAAATAAAAGCAAAACAAGGGAAACAAAAAACAAACAAAAAAACCAAAAAAAACAAAAATGTCACCCCCTGTCCACAGAGAGGATGTTGCAGGGGGAGTGAGGATGAGAAGCAGTAGGCAGCGAACAGCTTCAGATGGCCTTACTCACTTTAACAGAGACTTTGTTGCCCAGAATATCCTTGGGTATACGTAGGCCATTGGCTTCCGTTTTGCCACTGCTTTCCTTTTCCGCCCGCTTTCTCATGCGCAGGGTATGCCATGAACATGACTTCCTGTTATACCAAAAAATGCACTAATCAAATAGCAGGTCTTAGTAGGAAGAGGAAGGGAGGTGGAAAGGCAAGGAGCATACATGTTCTAAATCTCTGCAGCTCCTCCAAAGGAGTTGGAAGCCACCTGCAATATCTCTACTTGGATATATACATATTCAAACCTTAAATTCAAACTATTCTAATACAGTTATTCCTGTTGGAACCCAAATGTTATCTTTCAAATACAGAGGAAAAGCAAGCTGTATTATGTAAGATTGGTAACATGCAAAGATTTAGTACTAGACACTAAAGCAGCAAGAAGTATTAGAATAGAAAGAGAAGTCTGTGTGCCCCCAATATGGACAAATAGTTCCATATTCCAGAATTCAGTGCCATATTCCAAAACATTAAAAGTTCAACTGCAATTTTATTAAAGTAACAGAATTGGCTATTCCCTGGAGCAAGTTTCATTATAATTAAATTTCCTGATGTTTTAGTCCGCCTGCATTTGATCAGTCCAACGTCAATAATGTTTTGCCAAACAAAAAAACGCCTTCTAAGTAAGAGAGAATTAAATTGACTGTATTCATATTGTGCTATGGTATCAATAAAGTGGTTTGACATCAGTAAGCAGCTTTTCTTTGGGATGGAGAAGTAGGAGAGAGAAAACAGCATGAAAGGAAAAGTGGAAAAATATAGAATTTATAAGTAGGGTTTTAGGTTTTTAGCAGAAGTTATATTCTTCAAATTCCAAATATATTTGTAGGTTTGGGAAGTGCACTGAAATGAAAAGAAATACTTAAAACAAAAGGTAAGTAGCTTGCTATTGTGCCTTTTTCATGCAGAACCAAAGTGACATACTATACAAATAGGTGATTCTACAAAGCATATCACAATTGTCGCAAGAGCAACAGGGTAATACTATAGCAGCAAGCATGCTAAATAGGAGGCAGTAAATGCTTATGCATATGCACCTGGGATCTATGATTAGAACAGTATACAGATGTACATGAATTTTTTTAAAAAAATCTTTTAAAGCTATTTAATAATGCCTCTAGTGAAAATGGATGACCAGATGAAGGTTTCTTACAATTTGTTCCCATTTTGCAACACAGCAACAACAGTGTTTAAACAGTGTTTAACAGTGTCAAAGGCTGCACTAAGCTTTTGAACGATGTGCTGAGTTTCTAAAAGCAGACGGAGTCATGGCAGGAATGAAATCTAATCTTAAATCAATTATATAATTAATGATAGTACTCCACTGTCAGCTCCACAATGTGGACCAAACCAATCACAAATCAACTCCACACGAAGGCCAATGCTCCTTTTATTAATATTGCCTATAACAACAGAATCTTGCAAGTCTGGCTCGGCTTTTCTCCTGCAACCTCCTTTAGTTCCTGTGAATGAATATTATTAGCTTGTGTTGGTACTTCAAGAAATGTCTCTTAAGTAGCTTTTCAGATTCTTACTGAACAAGATATATAAACCCATATATATGTGAGTTTATATCTTGTGGTATTTACTCTAAAGAAGTTTAGACTCCCCCCCCCCCCATTTTCAATAGGTACATTCAATGAATGAATGGAGTTGTGTAATCTCTTTCTTCTTTTGCTTTTCCAGCAGCAGGTCTGTAAGTGCAATATATATAAAACTAGGGCTATGGTCCTGTTCTTATAATGCAATGAATTATGCAATGAATGCGTGTATTAAAAGTATTTGAGGAGGACTTTTGATAATAGATCTCATTAAAATATTTCAAGATTACAGCTGAGTCCATCTAAGTACAAAAGTCCAGCAAGAAGAATGAAAACATTATTAAAGAAAGTAAAACAGGTGAAATTAGATGGGTCTAGAACCCTTGCTTAAGGGACTCTCTTTCTATTTAAATTTGTAATAGTAATGAGGCGGCAAGGATTCTCAATTTCTAGTTTACTTTCAGATAAGGCCCATCTCTGAAACAGGATGCAGAAAACATTACACAATTCCCTTGCCCCTTCACCATTCTACAATAACATGAAATCTTCACCAAATAGCTATAAATGACAGGTGCAAATCTGCAAGTAATTTCATGGGCTTCTAAAAAAGATAACTGAAAAATTTTACATAATTCAAGACATTTGAGCAATGTGTGAATTTAGCTTTGGTATAGCCTTATACCAAAGCCTATATCAATACCCTTAATTTTTACACTGACAAATTTCCTTACGTCATTTATTTTTGTTTCACTTCTCGTGTATTGGTGTGTGTGTGCCTTCTCTGTGTATTTGTTCCCTCATTGCATTTCACACCCAATCTCTTATTTCACCATCTTTGGTATTCATTTTGTGTGCCTGGTATGTCATGCTTTATTTTCATAGCTTCAGCGTTTGTCTCATCAAGGACATTAGAGTAGAGCAGCTTTATTCCTGAAAAGTTGCTGATGTAAATGACACCATTTTCTCTGTAGCAAGACATTAAGGGGCTTAGACGAAGCCACCGCTGTGCAGGAGTAGCATTTTTAAGTCAATTGCTATCATGTATGAAGCGGTCCTAAACAGACTAACTTAAGGGAACAATTAGCAGCACATCTTATCATTCTCAGGAACTATTTATTGGGCTGTTACTGAGATTTAAGCAGCTGTCAATTCAGTCTAATTACACACAATTGGCAAGACTCAGCCTCAGAGTTTCCCCAGTGATCACTTCGGTGATTCCTCAGTATTATCCTATGAACGGAAGGCCAAGTATTTCACACACCGCCAATTTCTAGCTATGCTCATGGGATGTGCAGACTGATTAGACCATATAATTCTGCCACTGTCAGACCACTCTCATTAACACATTATTAATTATTAACACAGAAATGATTAGGTTTTGCTTCAAAGGCCCATTCTCTTTTTTCTTCTTTTTTATAATCATGGATATCACCAAATTTCATCTTGGTGGAAAGAGAAATCCTGTTTGGAGTTGAACTTGGTTAGTATCTATGAAAAAGCAAGAGTAAGCAATGGCTAAGGGCATATCTGCAACTGGTATGGGTTTATCCCTATTATAATTAATAATATATAAGCTCTTGGGATGATAGCATCAGAACCAGGCTTAGTGATTGGTTGAAAGGAACATGGTATTGTATTTCAACATTTAAACCACAATATTTAATATTTACCACTGGCAAAATCAAGCTTTGGTGACTTGGTGTGAGAAAACTGATACTGGTTTGACAATTGCAGGTGTAAAAAAACAACAACAGTTTTTTATGGAAAAGGATTGTACCTTTTGTATTTAATATCAAAAAACATTTTCTTGCATTTAGTCATTTCAAATTAACAAAATGACAAAAAAATTGGAGAGTATTTCACATTTCATTAAATTAGGAACAAAACATAGAAAGAAAAAAAGAACTAAAGAGGGTCAGAAATTGGTCCTTTTATAATCTTCTCAAAACATGCTCATAGTGAAAATTTATTTTACATATTTAAAATAGTACATTTAAAATTATTAGTTACATTACAGGTACAATGATGAACATTGCGACTATCCATAATATTGCACAATCTGACTTCAAATATGGGATTTCTTTTAAATAGTGCAAAATACTTTTTACAGGAATGTACTGCAAAAGGGATTTATCAAACAAATTTTTTTTTATACAAAATATGCGAACAGAAAAAACAAAACAAAAGGAAAATGTTACAAACTGTACAAGAAATTGCCATAGACAACATAAAATCTCTTCCTTTAGAAGCAGGACTCAAGCCAGTAGAGGAGAGCAATGTTTGTTTTGTTTGTTTCTCTCTCACACATATATACACACACACCCTTTCACATTCACATATGTGTGTATGGGTCTACACACATACGCACACATGTTATTTAAACACAAGATAAATAGAAATCCAGTCAACTAGGTCCATGATTAGGAAAAGATGGAGAACATAAACCATGCTTTTTAAATTGTCTATGGATTTTAATATTTTATAAATTATAAGTGGAAAAACACACAAAAAAACCAACAAAAAAACCCAACTATGAATACCCCATGCTGTGTTATCAAGCATAGTTTGTTCCAATGGCACTGAAGATCTAAGGAAACAGTAGGAAAATCCTACCATTTGTGTTTAATTTTTCCTCAAAAATCCACATACTGCTCCCGGGGAATCCAACACAGCACTTACTTTATGCTTCCGTCGCTACTATCTGTAGTTGATTTAGTGAGGGGAGCCAAGATATTCCCTGGGATCCATCCTTCTGCTGCTGGTGAGTGGTCATTGGCAGGCTGGTATACAAGGAACATGTTCTGCTGGTTAATGGCAAGTACTTGGACCACTTCACCCTGGTTGACACAGATTTCATTCTCCTTTAATGCATAGTAATCTTTGATGACCACCATAGAAGAGGTTCCATTGCACCCACTCAAGTCATTCTGAAGAGGAAACATAGAGAATAGCAACAAGATAACTGTGGCATAATGTTAACTTTTCATCACCATTCTGGGAAGTCCAGCAACAAGATAATTAATAGGGTAGACAAATCACCCCTTAAAAACTGAAGCAGTATTATATCCACTGATACAAGATGAGGTATGGAGGCATTAATTCTTTTAGGACCTTAAGAGCACTACAAATCAGACTGAAAAAACAAACAAAAGGGGAATACAAAACCCACTGAAATTAATACCATTTTGCTTGGACCATTGACATTGAACTGTATAGTAGCAATTTTAGAATAAAAGGCCCAGTATGAAAGCAATATTGTATTCTCAAATCTCAAATTTGAATCTGAGCATATGTTGCTATTAAAAAGATGTCCAAAGCTTGTTTGTTTTTTAATTGCCTGGAAACCGTTCAAGTACTAGCATTATCTACAACACAAAGGAAAGATTACCGAGTGCCAATATTGAGTAGAACTAAGGCTACATTTTTATCCTTGCAATTCAAGCAAATCAGATGAGGCAAAATCTAAAGCAAATTACAATACAATGTTGGCTTGAGCATGCTATTATGTTTATGTCCCTTATTTATTAATCTTTCCAGTTGATCAAAGCTGAAATTCTCATTTGGGAAGCAAAGTGCATAAATTTCAAACAGCCTGTTGCTTAAATCCACATCTAGAGACTCACAGAAGAGAACAATAATTTTGAAGGGAAAATTGATGGTTGGTCAAATAGTTAAGCAACCTTTCCTTATATCACTTCTTCAAAAGAGGCAGCCAAAAAGTGTAAAGGCATCAATCAACATTTGTTTAATGATTAATGCCTAATGTTTGTCAGCAGGTAGACTGCTTGCTTTTTAGCGGTTTTCCTTCATTCTTCATACAGTAGGCTGTTAAGTTTTTCCTTAGCATCCCACTGTGTTTTCACTATGATAAAATAAACTTATCGTATTTTTTGGAGTATAAGAAAGACACACCTTTTTCCCTCAAAAAAGGCTGAAAATCTGGGTGCGTCTTATACACTGAATACAGCATTTTTTGCCTCTGGAAACCCCGGCCTCTTCACCAAAATGGCCGTGCATAGATTTTAGGCGGCTTTCAGAGAGCTCCTGGGGGCTGGGGAGGGCAGAAAGGACCAAAAAATGAGCCATTTTTTGCTCAATTTTGCCCCCCAGCCCCTAGGAGCACTCTATAAGCCTCTTAAAGGCTATCCACGCCCTTCCTTTTGACAAAAAAAACGGGCCATTTTTTGCTCATTTTTGGCTCTCCCACCCCCCAGGAGTACTTTACAAGCCTCCTAAGGGCTATTCATGCTCTTTGTTTGAAAAAAAAAAGGGGGCCCATTTTTGCGAAAAACAGGCTGTTTTGGGGAGGTTTGCAGTGCAAAAACTTTTTTTTTAATTTGCCTCTTCAAAACCTTGGTGCGTCTTATACTCCGGTGCACCTTATACTCTGAAAAATATGATACATATTTCTTCGTTTAATGACTACACAGATCATGTATTATATATTTACTGTACAGCCTGATTCAGGTAACACATTTTGTTAAGTTTGGTTTGGAATACTCTACTATGTAAAGTCAACTCAGTGGTGGGTTTCCAATTTTTTAATTATTGGTTCCCTTGTGCTCATGCACGTGCTTGCCTCCCACCACTGCTACTACCAGTTCGTCCAATCTTGGCTGAACCGGGAGCAACCACCTCTGAGTCAACTATTCTGATTTGTAAACCATGCCATACAGATTGGTGCATTATACAAGCAAATATGGATTCTTCAAAAAACAATAGTTTATTGTGTCTCCACTACTTCTTCCTCCACCAACCAGATCAACAGCTGGCCAAATTTAGAATGGACATGGTTCCATTACCTTGTTCTGTTCATATCTGTCCTCAGGCTGGTGCTGTTCATGCCCTGTGTTACCATTGGAGGTAGATATCTTCAGAGGTGGAAGAGATGGGTTGCGCATTGTAGCCTTTGAAGTTTTATCAGATCCTACAGGTCCTGAGGAATAGGGTCTGGTGATGGGCTGAGGTGCCCGGCTGGTCTGGGGTCTCATTACAGCTGAGCTGCTGCTTTCTTTCCGCTGATATTCTATTGGAGATTGTAATGCTACAACAGAATATGATGTGTTACAGCAGATCTCCCCATCTATCATATAACGAAGCAAGAATGGGTCACAAATGACCTTTGTAAATCATTGAAAATGGCATAATTTTCCATTTTTCCTCAAAAGAAAACAAAACAAAATTTATATTCCTAGTTTCCAGGCTAGGTCTACTGCATACAATTTCCCTAAAATATTTTTAAAATAGTTCCACAAATACAACTGAAAACTAATCAGTTGTTCATTTAAAAGCAGTTGGAAAACTGAAGCCTTTTCATTAGTGAGAGGAAGGAGCAAGTTTAAAAACTCTATGAGCAAAGAAAACAGTGCCACAGATTTGGATATTTCAGGTCTCATGAAGAGTTACCATAGGCTTCTTCAATATTCTAGCTTTACAGCCTAAAGGACAAAGGAGCAGAGACAATTATGCATCCTCTAACTACAAACATATATAGACATTTGTTTTACATGATAGTGACATGCTTTAAATTTGTTGTATAGGTCTGTTCCATTGTATCATTGCATAAAATGTGAAGCTTGGAATCCTACATGAAACTTATTAAAGAAAAGCATCTTACACTATATTATGCTAATATGCTATAGAACTTAGGAGGGTCTCTTCCAAATGAGGAATAAATAATATTGACATGCTATTACTGAATGTGCCAGAAATAAGGGTGAAGACTTCTACCATGAGAAATGAAAAAGTTCTGTCATTTTCCCTACATACTCCTGGTTGAAATTAAAATGAATGAATGAACTATTGCTCTACAACTTTGTAGCTGTTTCAACTCTATACACATAATCAAGAGATGGTCACCTGTAATATTGAAATATTCATTTCAGACTCACTGTAGAAGAGCCTAATGTTGGGAAAGATTGAGGGCAAAAGAAGAAAGGGATGACAGAGAATGAGGTGGCTGGATGGAGTCACTGAAGCAGTAGGTGTGAGTTTAAATGGACTCCAGAGGATGGTAGAGGACAGAAAGGCCTGGAGGAACGTTGTCCATGGGGTCGCGATGGATCAGACATGACTTCGCAACTAACAACAACAATATTGAAATAAGGGGTCAACCACTTTCTCCATTGACTTTTCTGAATTGTTCAGTGACATCCACAGGAAGCCATAATGACCAGACATATGTATTGAAATAATCATGCAAATGACACAACTTATGTACCAGTGGCAGATATTGGAATGCAAATACATGATGACAGGATTTCCATGATGATTTGTCACACATGTGTGATTGTTTGGTTCCCTCCCCACCTGATGCCCAGTGAAGAGTTAAAAAATGTTTTACTGGGTGGCAGTTACCAAGAAGTTATAAATCCAACAACTGTTTAGAGACTAACCTGCACTGGAAGTATATTCCTATATGTGAATGCAACTAATCTATTAGAGACAGTAGTGATAACATAAAGATTTAAGATAAAATATACACCTCTAGTACTAAGATATCAATAGAGTCGACAATCTGCTAGACTTCAATACAGTTTTTAATATGTAAAATGGATAGTATGCATTTAGCCTTTTTCTAGCCATGTTCCATATAAAGGTGAAGACTGCAATAGCTCAGTATGAATGACAGAGATAATGAAGAGGGCTCTATAATTGATATCACGTTGACGTTGATTCAACTAACATTTTACAGCCAACTGCAAAGTACTTGGGCTTTATTTCAACAGAGCAGCAAAGTACCTACCATTTAAGAAGTCCCTCTGTGTGTCAAGTACTTGACTGATATCCAGTACCCAAGCTTGCTGGATTTCAGGATTGGCAGACTGCAATATGAACCGTTCTGATGTTTCCCGATTCATGAGAGCAAATTTGCAAGGATCGTTGTCCACATTGTCCTCAAGTATTAGATATGTCATCTGCAAGTAGCCAGAGAAAAAAATAAAAGTAACTGCAAAGGGGGACATGGAAAGGATCATGCTAGTGCAGGAGTGTCAAACTCGTGTTGTCATGGCAGCACCCCATGACGTATCTGGACTTTTCCCCCCTTCACTAAACTGGGTGTAGCCAGCATGTGATGCATATGGCCCTGCGAGTTTGAGAGCCCTGCAGTAGTGGACTCAAAGGTAGCCCTTCAACTGCAGCATTATAAAAGGAGCAGCAGGTTTTACTTCATCAGATACTTTCTTCTCTGGGAGCTGCATTATAGATGCAATTTGGTTTTGTTCTTCAAGTGCTCGGCCAGGTATATTCAACTTTTGAATTATCTTTGTGAGCTTCCTTTTTTTAAAAGACAAGGTGATTACATGTAATCACTGTAGTTCTTTCCACAGAACAAATTGTTCACACAAATATCTCCTGAAATGGCTTTTCAGGCATCTTGCCAATACATGTGAGCATCAACAGTACTATGCCATTTGCTCACTCATGTGATTTTGAGAACTTTTAGTTTTTAGTCCATGTTGAAGACTTTCAGATAGGATTTTATATATATTTATACATAAGTTGTTTAATTTTTCTAGCTGTACACAGGAATAAAGTCAATTTCTTATATCTTGCTGTCTGGATCGAAAAATCACCTAAGACAACAGTGTGATAATGAAAAATGATAGTAAATCTATTCTGAAGCCCCTTTTCCCCTTACAGAATCATTATTTTCAAATTCAAATGGTAAGGCTCATCATATTCACCACGTTTATAATCTGCATAATTTAACCGTGAGGGATCAAAATCACACACACACACACATACACACATATATATATATTAGATTTTTTCATATATATATATATTTGTTGTATTTGTGCTGATGAATAAATAAAGGGAGACTAGTATAGATCTATTTCAAGCTATTTAGCTCTCATCAGCTAGCCATACCCTTACTGGGATTTGAACCTGGGCTCAAATCCCAGTAAGGGTATGGCTAGCTGATGAGAGCTAAATAGCTTGAACTAGATCTATACTAGTTTCCCTTTATTTATTTATCAGCACAAATACAATAAATGTAACAAAAAAAAGGCAACAGTACAAATATTGGGTTTCTGCCTAGATGGTCTCTTGTGATGAGCCGAAGGACAGAGAATGGAAGTAGTGATCTTCCTCCCATATTTGGGCATACCGGGGGTTGTAAAATCTAATTATCTAATTATCTAATTATTTAATTATCTCTCTCCCCCTCTCTCTCTCTCTCTCTCTCTCTCTCTCCCCTCTCTCTCTCTCTCTCTCTCTCTCTCTCTCTCTCTCCCCCTACCTACCTACCTACCTACCTACCTACCTACCTACCTACCTACCTACCTACCTACCTACCTACCTACCTACCTACCTACCTACCTACCTACATACATACATACATATATATATATATATATATATATATATATATATATATATTGTGTTTATGCTGATAAATATATAAAGGGAGACTAGTATAGATCTATTTCAAGCTATTTAGCTCTCATCAGCTAGCCATACCCTTGCTGGGAATCCTTATTTATCAGCATAAACATAACAAATGTAACAAAAAGGCAACAGTAAAAAAAAATATTGGGTTTCTGTCTGGATGGTCTCTTGTGACGAGCCTAATGACAGAGAATGGAAGTGTGACCTTCCTCCCATATTTGGGCATACCAGGGGTTGTGACTTTCTATATATATATATGTATATATATGTATACATATACATACATATACATATACATATACATATACATATACATATACATACATACATACATACATACATACATACATACATACATACATACATATATATATATATATATATATATATATATATATATATATATATATATACACACACATACATACATGTATATATATATACATATATATATATGTTCTACCACTGATTACTGGATGTCAAATTTCCAATATTTGCATTAGTGAATGTCATCGTCTAATGTCAGTTAGTCAAGATGGAAAATTTAAAATTAAGTTGTGTTGCTTGGACCTAGACAGAATAACTGCTTAAATAAGGGGCAGATACACCCCCGTCTCAAAGCTGGGGTAAAAATGGCCAAGAATCTATTAAGAGATTTGGGTTTGAGTTTCTGTAAGAACAGATTTATAGCTGATGTGACATAACGCTTGCATAAACTTGCCAGAACAGTAGTAAAGGTACACAATATATGTCAAAACTGATTTTCAGTTTTGGAGCCAGCAAAAAAAAACAACCCTTGTAACAGAAGAAACTTCAATCATTTAGGTTTATAAAAGCAGTCAAAGAGAGTACAGAGAAGTAATAGTATTAAGCAGTTGCACTGGGAGGGAGTCATACACTGCTTAAGTCATCCAGATAGTAAAACACTAGGGAAAAACTATACAGAACACCTCCCCTCAAATGACTTTTCTTGTACAAAGGGATGTAAAGCTCATGTTACACATATACCAAAGAGTTCACCCTTCTGTTGCTTTTGCATCTACTAGTAATTTCCATTTTGGTTTTCCTATGCAAATGTACAAGATGTGGCACAAAGACAAAACAGTTACTAAAACAAGTTCTTATAGTTTACTTAGCTAGCTAGTTTGGTTGAAGCTCTTCAGAGAAGTTATCAGTACAAGTAAGTCCTCAACTCACAATCACAATTGAGCCCAAAATGTCAGTTGTTGAATTTTGCCCTGTTTTATGACTTTTTTTTGCCACGGTTGTTAAGTGAATCACTGTAGTTGTTAAACTAGTAACATGGCTGTTAAGAGAATCTGGCGTCCCCATTGGCTTTGCTTGTCAAGAGGTCGCAAAAGGTGATCACATGACCTTAGGACACTCTTAACTGTCACAAATATGTGTCAATTGGCAATCATCCACATTTTGCTCACATGACCACGGGGATGCTGCAATGGTCAAGAGCGTGAAAAACGGTCATAAGTCCCTTTTTTCAGTGCTGTTGTAACTTGGAATGATCATTAAAAGAAATGTTGTAAGTTGAGGACTACCTGTATGCTGGAAGCACAGAACTAGAAAGGCACTGATGATCCCATTCTTTTGACCTTCTGAAGTGATAAAGGGCAGTTATTTTACTTTGCCTGGTGTGCCTCTATTGTGTCTCTGACCCCAGGCAGCCTGTTAACTAAGGGAGAGCATGGTCCTCCACCTTTAGCTCTTGTTTACTGATACGGCAGCTCAGGACTCCCCTTTCTTCCCATGGAAGAAGGCTAACTCTGCTTTAGTTTTGCTATGGGAGCAAATATGGAGATGATTTCCATTCTTTCCTGGAGGATGGCTCTCTCTTTCACCCAAGGAAATAGACTGAAGCAGCAACTGCCTTTCAAAGCAAAAAGGTCTCTGAATAGTGAAGTCAGTTGGTAGGCAGGTAATTAGATGCAGTCTGGTAGATAGGATTCCCCACAAGGTCTGCTTTGGCAGGTGACCTGCCCTGGGGTAGTAAATAGCTGTCTTATCCTTCATCTAAAGGGCCAGAAAAGATGTAAAGAAGCAAACTTCTTATTGACCTGGTGGCCTTATCAATATCTTACCTTTATGCTCCGCTTAAACAGATACCCAGGTGTTAAGGAGCCTTTCCTAAGTAGTTCACTAAAGATGACTATTTGCTCAAAGAGGAAAACTCTGCGTTCTTTTGGCCGAGACAACCCTCCAGAGTCCTGCTCTGTTACATAGAATGTATCCTGTTGCAACAATTTCCCTTGAGCTGCCAGCTTGCCCTAAGACAGGTGGAGGAAAAAAATGAAGTAAACATAGATTGAATGGACGCAGGGAAAACAATGCATTTAGGCTACTAATTGCTATGCAGTACATTATCCTCAGGACAACCTCTATAAATAAAAATGACAAAAGTCCAATAGAATACATACACACACACACACACACACACACACACACACACGAAGTTTATATTTCAAATGAGTAGGGACAGGGGCTAATATGTAACAGACAACACCCACTTCTATTTCCATAGAAATAGAAGCAATTTAAGATTAAAGAGCAAGAATGTATAGAAGAATTTAAAATGCTTCTAGAATGAATACCCTAAAAAAACATTAGTATAGGTAACAGATGGACATCCTTTAATTGGAGATGTGGGGGAGAGAACCCCACTCTATTTTTGTAGGCAAGGACTCTTCAACCAGGATCTCTGCTAACCATCTCAGAGCACAAATATGAACGCAGGGGAAGAAGCATACCGCCTCTGGGTCAGATACTCTGACCCAGAGGCGGTATGCTGCCGGTTCGCACCGGTTTGGGCAAACTGGCAGTGGCGGCGTACGAGGCTCCACCCACCCACCCTGATGTCATTAAGAAATTTCTGCGTATGCCCAGGCATGCGGGAGCTCCTGCTACCGAACTGATAGTGAAGATAATAGAATACTATCTCTGCTCTGATCCCCAAAAATGAAAGTTGTAGCATAAATTTGGGTTTGTATATTATCAGGTGGAGAAGAACTTAGTCTGCATCACCCTAGAGTTCAGTCTCAAATTCAGCTCTCTCTAACCTGGCATCTTCCCAGTGTGTTGAAAGGAAGCTCCCCTAATCCCCAAATCACTGATCTGAAAGCTGCTGTGTTCCACGCTGAATTTTAACGTTCAATTCAATTTAAACAATGTAAAAAAAAATTGGAAGGTGTACTTATCTATTGCAAGGTTGATGCTTTTGGGCGTGGGAGAAAGGAGTGGAATACTCTAGTCATCTCCATACATACATGCATGATAGAAATTGTTTCAGCATTTGCATTTGGATTTCTTAATTACTAGACTAGTAAAACAGATTGCGACAACTCTGTCACATTTTTGATTAGGGGTGGCCACCAAGTGAGATACCTTCAATATGTCGCAGCAATAAGAACAAACAACTTGCTACGACAAAGCAAAATGGGATCATGGAGGTTAGAGATCTTCAGCCTACTGTTCTGGGGAATTCAGCATTCATACACCTAAAAAAATAGTCTGCTTTGATAACAGAAGATGAGTTTCTGTAGAGATTCTCAGTCATCCAGATCATGGTTGTCTCAAAGGCGCTTTTTCAGGAGGCAACTGGACTTTTCGCTTCTCTTCCAAGAAGCTTCAAGAAAGTCCAGTTGCCTCCTGAAAAAGCACTTTGTGGACAAACATGATCTGGATGACTGAGAATCTCTACAGAATTTTAGCTATACAATTTGGGATGAACACCCTTTGAATGGTGTGGGAGTAGGAAGGGATTTCCAGAGGAAAAACTAGGAGCCCAATTCGGGTGACCCTGAGGACACAGATAAACCTCCAAGTCCTTCAACGACTCTCTAAAAGGATGTAAATAACCAGCTGTCTGCAAGGAATATAAATCCTTCCATTCCCCACTATCCTGTCAGAGCTGAAGAAGCTTCTTGGATGAGAATTGAAACGTCTTCAAAGAAAAACAAGGAAGTCCAGTTGCCTCTTGACAAAAGCACCTATGGGACAACAGAGGATGAGCTCTGTTCTCAGAAACATTTTCAAAGAATGCATATATTATATATTTTCAATACTACTGTATATATTCTAGAGCAGTGGTCTCCAACTTTGGCAACTTTTAAGACTTGTGGACTTCAACTTCCAGAGTTCCTTAGCCAGCTTTGCTGGCTGAGGAACTCTGGGAGTTGAAGTCTACAGGTCTTAAAGTTGCCAAGGTTGGAGACCACTGTTCTAGAGGACTAGAGAGCAGCTCCTAATATTCCCACTGCTAATAGCTAGAAGTGTTGGGAAGCGGCCATTATACATTCTTAAAATTTCCAAGAAGCCTCAATCATTTACTCAAGAAAACAACAACAACAACAACTGGCATTACTGAATAAAAAAACAGAGGGATACCTCAAAGCCCTGCAGTCGCCCCAGATTCATCATGTCATTGCAGCGTTTAGGAACAAGGCACATCAACTCTACAGCTTTCTGTAAGAGATGGGTGGGTGGGTGGTAAATATTGGAACAAATAAAAAGTTGTTTGGACCCCTCTGGCTAGGACCACACATGGATCAACCCTTCCTGCTAGAGAATACAGGTCAGAATCAGAAATCAGGATATATTGTGAAGAGTTGCCCATTCATCAAATTGACTTCTGAAGAAATGCAGCTTCCAGCTGATCCAAATCCACATTACTTTAAAGAGCTTGGATAATGTTTTCCTTGGAAAATAGGTAAAGACAAGTGGGTCTCAAGAGGCATTTTCAAAAACTGATGGGTAACTATAAACTCATGCTTTGTTGCCTACTTGCTGGGAGGGAGGGAGTGTGGAAGGAAGCAATTCAATATTCAAATAGAAATATCCACATCAGGGGTCTCCAAACTTGGCAACTTTTAAGACTTGTAGACTTTAATTCTCACAGCTGGCTGGAGAATTCTGGGAGTTGAAGTCTACAAGTCTTAAAGTTGTCAAGTTTGGAGACCTCTGATCCAGGTATATTATAACTAAATATTTTTTAAAAAGTATATCAGTTACTAAATACAATAAAAGCTAGCAGATAAACTATACCTCTGTCTCCGAGCAGTCCAATCCAGCCTTTTCACTATATTTCAGGAAATCCTATGGGAAAGAATATCATTCTTTAAAACTAATTAACATTTAAACGCACTTTTAAAGATGAATATGACTGTTGTCTTCTTGCACAATTATCTGGAATTATACTTAAACCTATTTTATGTATAGTACATAACATCTGATTATATACATAATTAAATTTATGACTGAAGTTATGTACTTAATTAAGATTATGGTTCTCCATGTGCACTAAAAGCTAGAGAAATAGCACTATCTGCCTGTAGTCACAATTTTTCTTCTGTATAAGAAATAACTAATGCCAACCAAAAAGAAATTTGCATTTTTTAATATTAAAAATGTCAATATTCTTCTAGGAGCCGTTAGAATTCCAAAATTCAGGATAAGAAGTGGAAAGAAAGAGAAAAAAAGAGTTCCATAAAAGAGATGCCACCATCTTGATGGCAAAGGCTTGATCATAAATAACATTTTACTTTCTGTAAGCAAGAGAGGCACACAGAACAGGGTTCCTGGTGAAGACTGTAGCATTTAGCTCCATTCATGTGGAGGAAAAAAATCCATAAAGCTTTACCAAAATTATAAAAGACTTTCTATAGGAATCCGTGTTTGTGTATACTTTTAAAAAACACACAGCTAAAACCAGTGGAGTTAGATACTTAGATATCTTGTTCTAACAATAATTCATCATGATGCCTACCAGCTGATGGTGAGATTATCTATACAGGCATCGGCGGGGGGATTCAGTCAGTTCGGACTGGTTTGGGCGAACTAGTAGTTCCGATGAGCAGTTGGCTCCGTCCCCCTGCCCCTGCTCTTTCCTGTCCTATATTTCCCTGTTTTTTAGCTCAGCTGATTCGGGCGGCACAGTGGATTGCCATGTGTCAGCTGTTTTACTCACTGGTGCTGACATAGAAAGCAAGTTTTTAAGCATAAAATGGGTGGTTTTTTAATGCTGCATGTGTGCTCTCACCAAACTGGTTGTTAAACCGGTTGCATCCCACCACTGACATGTATGTACACATTTCCTTTCTGAATAGCAATCAGGTTCAGCACCATGATACCCTCAGGAAGCAGTCAAGCAAATACCAAAGGAATTAAAGCTGATTTGCACAAACTGGCTAGGTAATACTGCTGGCTAAAACATGTAAACATAGTACTTATTCATTTATTTATTAAATTTACATAGCTGCCCATCTCCCTTAAAGAGACCCTCCTAATTATATTTCAGTCACAGATGGTTTTTTTTTAAAAATATACCTCACATTTGTTATCTTTTGATGTGTTTTACCTTGAGAAGCAACTGGTACTTGGTTATTCTTTGAATGGGCTTAATTAAGAAGTCGCTGAGAGTTAACCGCTGGTTTATTTCTTGTTGCACTTCCTATAAAATGAAAGTAGGAGAAATCACTACCGAGAGAAAATAAATAATTTCTCCTTTGCTTTCCCCCCCCATGGAACTGAAGGGAGCATATGTAGGATCCAATCAGGGCACTGACCACACTTACAGTTTCTCAGAATCAGCAATTGGGCCTACAAAAATTAGTTTGAAGTTATGGAACATCTTACAATAAACAAAGATAGTCTTCAACTCATGATTGTAATGATGGATGATTTGTAAAGGCACTTGTGATGCTTGCTAAATGTTGCACCACCACTCCTACAGTCACACGATCACTGCCTGGAAGTTGGGCAACCTGTTTGCACATGACTAGTTGCCAAGTGCCCTATGATCAGATGATAACTATTTACCATCTTCTCTGCAGACTTACCCAGAAATTCAATGCAGAAGCTGGCAGGGAAGGCTGCTAGCTGCTGTTGCCTGCTTTGGGAGGCAGCTTTTTCAGCCACCAACCCCCAGACACAAGAGGGAGCTGAAATCCAAGTAGAGAATGGAGAAGTAGCACAGTAAAAAGTGCCTCAGGCAGTTGAGGAACATCCTAGAACAATGATGGCAAACCTTTTCAGCATCGAGTACCCAAACTGGAGCACACACGCTGAAGCCCCAGAAACTTAAAGACCAGCTGGCTTGTGCACATATGCGTGCTGGCCACCTCATATTCTAGTTTCAGGCGCATGCATGTGCGCCTGGCAGCTGGTCTTCATGTGTGCGGGAGCGCAGGAAACCCAAAGACCAGGTGGCCAACATGCATATTTGCACCGGCCAGCTGGTCTTTGGGTTTCTGGAGTGCCAGCATGCATGAAGATCAGCTGGCCGGCATACTTGTGCACTCCGGAAACCAGAAGAGCAGCTGGTGATGGCACACATGCCCAGAGAGGGCTCTGCCTGCCACTTCTGGCACGCCTGCCATAGGTTCGCCATCACAGTCCTAGGAAGTCTCATGAATATTACGTGCAAGTGTCTCTCTTCACTCAGAGCTGAAAAGTCTACTTAGATTTTTGGCAGGGTGGATTTTCAATTCCTCAGCAGAACCTTGCCATGGTTTCCCCCACCCCGCCAAGGGATCAATTGGAGCTCCAACTACTTAAAGACCCATGAGATTACTCAACATCTGCAACCAGGAGTGCCAAGATTGTGATTGTTGAGCAAAGCAGCCACATGAGATCTCACTTAATGACCACTTTACTCAATGACTGAGGTTCCATCCCAACTGTGATCGTAAGTCAAGGACTACCTATACTAACAAGTAGCGTACAATTATTCAGAAAATACTGGATGCCTTTTCTACATACGTTTATGTAATCAGTCATGAATCTGCTTCAAAATAATGTAAAATGTAATGTAATGATGTAAAATGAATGGCTTATTTGATGTATTTGTAAGAAACTTAACCTTGCTTTTTACTAAAAGCAATGCCAAATCATCAGCACTACTTGTCATTCAGAGCATGATATAACTTGAAAAATAACCTTAACTTGTAAGTAAAACTGAAACCAGGAATCCAGTTTCTATATTAAAGTTTTAGGAAACATTTTAATTAGATCAAAAATTAGAAACTAGTTAATACTCAGGAATTACTCCCCTACATTCCTTACTCACTCATTCTCAACTTTTGCCAGCTAAAAAGTCAAGTATTACAAATATCCACTGCTAAATATGAGGAAGCGTTTATTGAAAAAGCAAAACAACACAAGAGCAAAACCAACAGCCCAAGGAGGGAAAACTTGCTGATGCAGATCCATGGATATGTACATGAAAATAGAAGAAGGAAGAAGAAATCAGGAAATCATATCCGAGCTGCAGCCCAGAATAGGCATCCAAACATACCTCAAAGTATGTACCACATTCAGCTACAATATATTCTGATTTTGGCTTGTTTTGACAGTATACCACGTACATGTGTAATCGCCTCTCCTATAAAAAGTGAAATAAACAGCTCTCTTAGAATTAGTTGATGTTACAACTTTCACAGCTATTGGGCAGAGCAGAAAAATGAATGCAATCATGCACCTGCACATTTTTTCCTGCCTGCTAATCTAATCAAGAAATGATGGGAGAGCCTTAAAATACTAAAGAAAACAAAAGAACAAAATATTAGTTTATATACATAACAAGCTGGGGAAAGCATTCAGGTGGGGTCACTAACCAAAGCCACCTTGTTTTAAAGTGTTTCAATCTGAATCTATTCCTCCCCCCACCCCCCACCCCAGAGGTTGGATTGAATCTCAGGGGGGGGGGGAATAGAATGATATCCATCATTCCAATCCCATGGGGAAGAATAGAACAATACCATGATTGATGGCACTGAAAGTCACTGTGAGATTAAGAAGGACTGAGAGAATTGGATTATCTCTGTTTCTCCAAATGTGTCCATGCTCTTCTTGGTTTGAACTCTGATTGCTATCAATTCAGATAACCTTTTTCAGGATAGATTCTGGAATGTATAAATTGAAGGTATATGTTCTGTTTTTATGCATCTATACTACATTAGATTTTTTCCTCCTTAAACACCAGTATCCCGAACACAATGACAAGGCTATATAGCTAGGAAGAAAAACCTAAACATTATGTATAATTATTTTAGTCTAGGAGGATTGTAAGTTAAATGTCCAACACTCATTTTTAACCATTTTGTTTAAATGGTAAGAAAATGCTAAGCAAACATAGTATTTTTGTATTATGACTGAAATTAAACATGCTTATATCTAGAAAATAAAAAATGTATGAAAGCGTGTATTTTTTAACATGGAAAATCCGAATGGCATGACCTAGAATATGTAATTCTTATTTGATATCTTTGAAAAATGATGCTGTAAACTGAGCAAATATGAAAGGCATTTAATTTCTTTTTAAGAAAAGTCTAACTTGTAACTCACATGTTTGATGAAGAGCTGTGCTAAACGGTCATGTTCCTGAAGGCACTTTTCCAGTTCAGCCAGAAAAAAGCTGCAATATAAAATAGGTAAACTATGCTCAAAATCTCTCTTTTCCCTCTTTTCTAGTATGCCCCATTAACCCATTGTATAATTTTATAATTGGGAAAAAACGATGTTACATTAGTTATCTCTGAAAACTTAGTCTGTTATTTTGCTAATGTTCAGATAATTTTTCTAATATTATGCATGTGAGTGTACAATAAATGGCTATCTGGATGCACCCCAAATATCACTCCCAATAATAATATTCTTACTATGTTTATCTTTAACTCAATTTGGGCAGTTAATTCTATGGGGAGGATCTAAATAAATGTATAGAAATTATAACTTGACTTTCATTATGATTTTGCTATTAACAAGTAGAATATTAATTTTTCTTGTGTGGAAGAAGCATTTATAAGACAAGTTTCTTTTACAAATTAAAACAGTTAAGTAAGAGAAGGAATGTAGCAAAATGTTTTGATAAAATATTTCTTATTACTGGTATAAGGCCATTTAATTTATGTATGTATGTATGTATGTATGTATGTATGTATGTATGTATGTATGTAAGTATGTATGAATGTATGTATGTATATATGTGTATCAGTGGTGGGTTTCAAAATTTTTAGAACCTCTTCTGTAGGTGTGGCTTGCTTTATGGGAGTGGCTTGCTGGCCATGTGACCGGGTGGGAGTGGCTTGCCAGCCATGTGACAGAGTGGGAGTGGCTTGGCAGTTATGTGACTGGGTGGACGTGGCCAACTTGTAAAATGTGGTGAAACTCACTTAACAACGTTCTTGCTTAGCAACCAAAATGTTGGCTCAAAAACTCTGGCATTTGAACCACGCAATTCTTAAAGCTGTCAAGTTACAAGACCCTTGAACCCCTATCCCTTTAGAAAAAAAAAACCCAGGGGTCTTCATACTAGGCAGACATCTTAGCCATTAGGCCACAGGCTCTTATCCGTTATCAGCAAAGCCAGGGTGAAAGGTATTTATTAGATACAAGGTTCAAATCCCAGTAAGGGTATGGCTAGCTGATGAGAGCTAAATAGCTTGAAATAGATCTATTATTTATTTATCAGCACAAATACAACACACACACACACACACTATTTATTTATTTATTTATTTATTTATTTATTTATTTATTTATTTATTTATTTATTTATTTATTTATTTATAGTTACAACCCCCGGTATGCCCAAATATGGGAGGAAGTTCACTACTTCCATTCTCTGTCCATCGGCTCATCACAAGAGACCATCCAGACAGAAACCCAATATTTTTACTGTTGCCTTTGTTACATTTGTGTTGTATTTGTGCTGATAAATAAATAAAGGGAGACTACTATAGATCTATTTCAAGCTATTTAGCTCTCATCAGCTAGCCATTACCCTTACTGGGATTAGAATATATATATATATAATGTATTAACAGATATGTATCTGTTAAAATTTATCCATATTCTGTTGCTCAAAGTGTTTGGATTAAATCAGACCTTCCTAATAATGATAACAATGCTTCCTAATAAAGCGCCTAATCTTGCTACCTCAAGAAGTCCTAAATCAGTCCTAGCTACTTTAGGTTATGAAATAAATCTCAGTAATGAATTTCTCTCCTTCTTACTTTTCATGATACTGTTTCTTTTCCTAATAATATTATTATTACTGAGTACAGGCAATCCTCAGGTTACAGGTACTTGTTTAGCAAGCCCTTAAAGTGATGACAGTGCTGAACAAATGGTATGTATACTCTGAAGCACCTTCCTGTGGCCCCATTAGTCCTCTGTAGCGTGGCACGACAAAACCGCGGTCCACTAAAGCGCGCCCGATTAAACGGCGTCGCTGACGTCATCAGCAGCGCGACAACAGCGACCGCGGAGAAAAAAGGGCGCTTTAAAAAGCGCTTTGAAAGCAAGCCGATTCAAGTTAAGGTAAGGGTTAGGTTTAGGGTTAGGTTTAGGTTTAGGTTTAGGGTTAGGGTTAGGGTTAGGTTAAGGGTTAGGTTTAGGGTTAGGTTAAGGGTTAGGTTTAGTTTTAGGGGGGTTAGGTTTAGGTTTAGGGGTTAATTTTAGCTTTAGCGTTCACAGCGTGCTTTTTTCGTCGCGCTGTGATGACATCAGGTACGCGGTTTCGTTGAGCGCGCTTTAGTCGAACGCGGTTTTGTGGTGGAACCCCTCTGTAGTGCCAATGCACAGCCCCCGCTGTGAACCACGCAGAGGCCCCACCTGCCCACTCATACTCTAGCATGGCCCATGGCACCCCCCCAACCCGTCAGAGAACCCTCCTTGTCTGGGAATCCTATCACTTCCTGCTTAATGACCTGCTCAGATCTGAGGTCATGACAGCTACTGGGATTGCCAAAATTACTGTTGCATAGCAATGTGGTCATGTGATGTCATGCTTTACAACCACACCGTTAATGATGGAAATTATGATCCCGAGCCAAGGACCACCTTATGTTCTAGGAATATCTTATATTCCTAGAACAACCACTTTCAAATATACACAGCTCATTCCTTTTTAATTTTTGTTTGATTTCTTAATTACATATTATGCTTACTAAATTATTAAAAAATATGGTAAAATAACTATAGCAAAGCTGTGTTCTTTCAAGGTAATGATAACCACATATAATTCTAGCAAAAAGGCCAAACAGAAAAAGGCGCTGCAGTTTACAAACTCCTCTCCCTTAAATCCCAATTTTAATTCTCTGTCTTTTCTGTTAGTACTCTCATATAAATTGTAACCTCATCTGAATGTTGCATTTACTTACAAATATCACTCTACTCACATTTCAGACAGTTGTCATGCCAACAATTAATTCCAACTGGCAGTCCTTAATGTCTTAAAATAAATATTGTTTAAAAATGCAAAATCCTATTGATCCTTACATGACACAGTTTTAAATAACAGAAAGGGCCAGGATTATAATTCCAGCGACAAAAGAACAGTAAATACCATACAATAGCAGCCCTTGTTTTAAAAAAATATGTCATAATCTTCTTCAGCTAATGCCAACAGCTAAAGAAGAATCGGGGCAGTTCTGGAACAATGTTTTCCTTGTATGTTAGTTACGGTAACCAGATAAAGAGTTGCAGAAAGATGAACTAATTCTACAGTACTGTAAAACTACATTGACAGAATACATAAAGATGAATCTTACAAAAATATACAAAAGTTATCATTAAAAATAAAATAAAAATCTAAATATTTAAAATATACAAAACGTATGGAGAGAATAAAGATCAATGCAATGGTAGGTTGGAATGTGACTAGTAATAATGTTCTGTGAAAGCCTTATTAACTAAATCCATTATGGGTGGTAGATTTCAGTATATATGGGCTTATCTGGTTTTGATCATGACATATGGAAAACTGCCATGACTTTAGTCTGTCTGTAATGTCACACTAAAAACCATGAATTAGCAAATGAAAGGAAGAAAAAATATGTATTTCACTTGTCTGTGAAATTAACAGCAAGGGGAGGAATGTAACAGATCTGAATTCAGGTAGCCTAATCTTGAGAAATTGAATTGAAGGATACATACAAGAAAGTGGAATATTTCCTTATGATAATCACGAATGAAATGATAAAAAACATGTATCATCTAGGTTGCTGTGAAAAGCAGGAGTATATAGATTTGTGATAAGTGCATGTTATTATCTGATGAATGAAGATACTGGAAGAACTATGGGTGAATTTGGAGGGTATCTGTGCAACATTATACATGAATGCAACCCAAGGCTATAAGGTGACAGAACAGATGGAAGGGAATGAAATAAGACCAAGGAATTAATGCCAGTGATCACTTTTTGGTCAGCATCTGCTGAGAAAACACTCTCTGTGTTTCAAATACATGCTTGAAGCATAAGCCTAATTATACATATGAACAGATGGAAAAAGGAATGAAAACAAAAGCACCACTGATTTAACTGTTTACCATAAAACTGTGAAAAGAGCCGAGGTGGCGCAGTGGTTAGGGTGCAGTACTGCAGGCCACTTCAGCTGACTGATCTGCAGTTCAGCGGTTCAAATCTCACTGGCTCAAGGTTGACTCAGCCTTCCATCCTTTCGAGGTGGGTGAAATGAGGACCCAGACTGTGGGGGCAAGTTGCTGACTCAATTTGCTAAAAAATTTGTAAACCGCTTAGAGAGGGCCGAAAGCCCTATGAAGCAGTATATAAGTCTAATAAATAAATAAATAAATAAATAAATAAATAAATAAATAAATAAATAAATAAATAAATAAATAAATAAATAAATATGAATGAAGGATACAAAGGTAAGAAAGATGTTCTGAATGTAGGACAAAGCATAATTTAGTAACATCAAGAGTGAATTTTGGAGAGAAAAGCAGAATGACCATTGGAAGATGCATTTATGTCCCATGCCAAAACAAGTTCTAACAGGAAGCACAGAAAATGTGCATGCATAGAATGTCTACAGAAAGCACTTAGAAAACAGCAAAAAGAATTATGCTAATAGTGCCAGGAGTGAATCTACTTCTGGATATTTGAGTTGTATGCAAATGAGAAAAGAAAGGGAAAAGTAATGACTCTGGTCAAATCAAATGCATATAAATATAAATAAATATTGTATAATTCAACATTGTTTATAGCAGTTTATAGACTTACTCTTTGTGCCAATCGTAGATCTGGTGAATGTTTCCAAACACAATCTTGTCTTTTCCTTTCATATCTTCAGGAACACCTTTTTCTTCTATTCTTTTCATAAATCCCTTGATAAGGAAAAAATCTATATGAATGATTGAGCAATGGCAGACTGGAGTATGACCAGTAATAATGCTCATTTTTCAAGCAAACAAAATAAACTATTCATTGTAATAGTAGATTTTTATATGCAAGACATAAAGAGTCTATTTGTTCTTTTATTAATATTTTAGAGATGTGTCAAGTTTAGATGAGCATTAAGGACTTGCTGACAACTTCTTTAGATGAGTCTAAATCAGTTAGGCTTTTAAGAATATTTAGAATGGCTTACAAAAAGTCAGATTGTAATTTAAAAGTTTCCCAATATTAGCCTTTTACTGAAAAAAAGTTTATATCTAAACTAATTTATTTTAACTTACCTCCACCACAGTTCCTAAGTCCTTGACATAATCTTTTTCTGTTTGTATCAGTTCATTTAGAACAAACCTAGAATTCAAAAGAGGTGTATATAGGTTTTACAAGGCCTCTACTCCAAGCACTAACCAAAACCAAATTTAAATTAAAGTAGTGTGACTAGTTAGACAATAATGCAATTCCCATTAAGCAAGAAATTCAGAATAGTGCCAAATTTGAATATCCTCATTCTGAGAAGATGAGCTGAGAAGAAAAAAAGGCAGGGTCATAGAAGCTGGAGGAAAGCATACTTCTCTTCTACTGACTTATCTTTCTTAGTATGTAAAAATAAAGACTTAGTGAAGAACTAGGTTTAGATTGCTTCCATTGTCTTCAGCAGAAGTGATTGCTTTTGAATGTCTTATGTCTTCAGCAGGCTTTTAATAGAACCAAGGCAAGGCCAATGGCTAGAAAGCACATGCTGGCTGATGTCTACACTTTTCTTGTCGTACAGTACTTGATTATGATATTATCACTCTTACAAATGGTGGGTTCCTACTGGTTCTGCCCGGTTCTACCAAGTGGGTAGTAACTCAACCTGCCACGCACCCAAACTGGTTTTCTTGTTAGTGCCTATGTTTTTTGCTTCTGCGCATGTGCATTTTTTTAGTAGTGCGCATGCATGTCCCTGAGCGAACCAGCAGTAGCAGCAGCCGGAACTCGTCTCTGTTACAAATGTATACATTTTAGACTCCACTCAATTTTATACAAATAATTTTTTCTAGCAGAATAAAATTTGCTCTCCTCTCCACTTATGGATATAGCAAATCCATGATGAGAGCTAGTTTGGTATAATGGTTAAGGTGCTGGCTTAAAACCAGGAGACCATGAATTATAGTGCCACCTTAGTCATGAAATCTGGCTGGATGACTTTTGGATAGTCTCTCTCAGCCCAACCTACCTCGCATGGTGATTGAGGGGAAAAGAGCAATAGGAAGGAGTATTAGGAATGTTTTCTGTCTCACCTCAATTTACTTACAAAGTAACAAAAGGCAGGATAAAAATCTAAGAATAAATAAAGTTGCTCTCATTAATATGGGTTGTGGCTAGAGAGGTAGTTTCTTCCAATAGATATTTCTAAACTACTAGTGGTAGATGGCAGCAGATATAGAGTTGCAAAACAGATCAATAACAAATTAACTTACACCCTGCCTCTCATTGCTTTGGCCTTTTGTTCCTCTTCGAGGTTTCTTGAAGGAGGGGTTGAAGGTGTCACAATCTCATTCAAACATCCAGTACTATCCTTTAAGCTTCCTCGGTAGGAGCCCCCTTCCAATGTCTTAGGGAAAAAGGAGGAAAAAGACAAAAGATTAAACTAGAAATTTTAACCACTAACTAGATAACACATTTACCATATTTTTTTCAGATATTATAGATTTATAATAATTAATCATGAATAAAATATTTCAGTATTTGTTTGATGCTATAGGAAAACACTTTTCAGCATAACAGGAGTGTTGTCTGAATAGCAATTCTTCTAATTGAATGGATAATATGTTTTTCCTCCCAGGATCAGATGCCTGTATGTAAGCAGAGATTAAACTAAAGTTTCCCAGTTCCCAAAAATTACAGAAAATCGAATTAACAAGTCGAAACGTTGAGCAGAAATCTAGATACATGAAAAGGGAAGAAAGTAGAAGGCTGATATAAAATCATAGGCACAAGGTTAATTTTGCAAGGAATTAAATTAAAACAGTTATATTATAGACAGCATCAATATTGAGTTGCTGTCACTTTTCTTTCAGCTAGCTGAGTATTTGTGATGTTTAATTATTAAAAAGCGTCATGTAATACTGTTTGGTTTTAAACACAGTCCTTGGAGCTCTTTTATTCTGTTCAAGAAGGTTTGTTACTAAACATTTTAGCTAAGATTTTTGTTCTTGTTCACATTCCTCGTTTCATTGTACAGTCTTCATTTATACGTAAACTGAAGTTCTTTAATGGAAGGTGAAACATTAAAATGAACACATGGCTTCATAAATACTACCAAATATCTTTGAACCAAAGTTTCCAAAACTAACTCTATAAAGGCAAAAAAAGAAGATGATGTGACTACCATACATGAAACAATAAACATCACTTACAGCAAACATTTAAAACAACTAACATGTTTGAAAACATTTTCATAACAGCATTTCTACGCATTTTATATCAGGTCGCATTCATATTTTTTTTCACTTCAAAAAAGGTGTGATGACGAGAAAGCTGCAATCACATGCTTAGAGGCCTATCGAATAAGGCATACAATGTCCGAGTCAACATTGATCAATTTTACAAAGATGTTACCTCAGTTAATAACTAAAAGGACTACAGAACACATGTTTGGTTCAAATGTGCAGAACAAGGACAAGAAAAGCAGGGTCAGATGGCACAGAGACTAGTTGATTTTCCGTGTAGCTAGGCTATAGTTTTCTCCAGTAAATCTCAGGTGTCTACACTTACCAGCTTGCTTTTGACCAATTTTTCTATTGCACTGACAAGATCCGCAGCAGTTGGCACATCAGAGCTGGTCTGTCGAGAAGCTAGCAAAGAGGAAGACTGCAAGACACCAGTTGGCAAAGGAACAGGAGGTTAGCAGGAATGAGAAGAGGAAAGCTATTAGCAGTTTGAGGTACATACATTAGGTTTAAAGCAAGGAAAACATGGCGGGAGCATGAAGAGCTTGTGGGGGATGAGAAAGACATATACAAGGCACAGGACTCAACAACAGACTGGCAGCCCCTCCCCCAAAAATCCTGTTCTGAAGCCGCGATTAGAATTTATGCCCATGATGGTTGGAAGTTTTTTTTCTACAAAATGCAACATAAAAATACCATGGAGAACAGGTTTCTTCTTGCTTACATATTTAAAGATGTCAATAGTGTTCTTCTGAACCAGCAGATGCTAAATATGTAAAGTATTTGAGGATGGGGGGAAGAAGGAGGCTTTGCTTCTTCTAAGCCTACAGTAGATGTGTTTACTATGTTAGTTTTTATACTTAAATAGCAAAAGGAAAAGGTTGAATCAAGTATTTTTAGTCCGGTATTCTATCCTCAAAAATCTTTCTGTACTATGCACTATTGCTGAATGCTGCTAGGTATTCAATATATAATTTAAGATTAACAACAAACCAAAAGAGACTTAAGACTATTACTTCTTTTCACTGACATCTTTGAAAACGTGAGTGGGGAAGAGTGATAACAATGTCAGTTGCTACCATCTTTATTCCATTAAAACTATCAAACAAGAATCTACAAAAGAAAGCAAAACAGCTTCAGTTCATGCTATGGTTTTTGTGGGCAACATTTCAAAGAGCACTAAATTTTTTTACAATATATCCAGAACTGCTCCCCATCCATTTTCTACCTTGGGAAAATAATGTTTGAAGCAATTACTCTCCAATTCATATATTCTATTTACTTGTTCATTAGTTTTCTAGTAGTAAAATATATGGTTGCTGAATGTGTAAACATAGATTCTAAAGGTTAGTTAAATCCTGGGACATGGCTATTTTAAAAAGAAATAGAAAATATTTCTGGAGCAAGAAGAATTTATGGTACCTGAAAAGAACAACTGGGGCCTTTTACAAACTATTCATCTTCCTTTCTTGCACACACATTCACGTATACAAATTTTGGGATATCAGACTCACTTTGAAACTTCTTTAGCATGATTTAGATCTCCAGTGAAGAACTGTATATGTGGCAATGTGAGTTTCTGCTTTGAGGGTACTACTAACAAAGAGGCACATGCAGTGGGATGATTCTGACTCCTAAAATACTCGAAAGCAATATTGCAGGCTCTCAGAAATATTTTTCCCTATGGTCCAATTCTTCTATGCAAAAAGAAACTGAACGTAGTCAGAAAAACATATAATCAATCTGACAATTGTGTGACACCTAGATGTGGGTCACCTGTGTTCTTGGGGGTAGATGGCTCTTTATAAACTAATATTTACATTACAACTTAATGATCTCCATAGGTGTAGACTTCCTTGAAAGAGGAGTAAAATAATCAAAAGTTCAAGAAAACTGTAGTGAAATTAATAAGTGTGGATGAATTGGACCCAACTAGTGACAGGCAAATAACTCTCTCAATAAAATAGACTATTGTACAAGCATTAGGCAGCAGTGTCAGGTGATAGTTTGCTAAGAACTGTTGCTGAGTGATTGCTTATTTCCTAAGAATATAGCGTGCTAGGAATTTTGTCTATCTTCTCTCATTGATTCTACGTGACTGATAGGCTAACAACAAGCCATACTAAAGCAATTCCAGGTTATGAAAAAGATTACTTTTACATGGAATGTAGAAGAATTAATACTTACTAATAATAGAGCCGTGCAAGATTCAAAAGTTATCCAGAAATGCCGTACCATTTCAGATCATATGCAAGCAGAGTATTGCTACTTGTTAGAGAAGCCTATATTTTTTCAGAGTTCTAGGTCAACCAGAGTCACAGGATCTAAAATACTTGCTCCAAACAGTTTTCAAAGTGAGTGCAACCATAATGGTTAAAATATTTTCAAAGTAGAGTGGATGGCAAATCTCTTTTCCCTTGGGAAAGTAAGGACTTGTAATTTATTTTAATTCTTTGGCTGTATACAGACAGCCATGCAGAATCACCATTTGTTTTCACTACAGTTCATTCAATAAGCACTGTGACTGAATTCAAATGCTACACTAAGCCATAAACCATGTATACAAACTGCAGTGGCTGAGTGAACACAACCAATTACATTATGACTTGATGCATGATGCATGAACTCAGACATGTAATCCTTCCAAGAAAAATCCACAAAATTGACTATTCTTCAGTCTTCTGATCAGAAAGACAGTCAATACTGCTCTATTTTCTCTAATGCTTTCCCTAACCCCAAAGTTATGCAACATATCTAGATTATAAATGAAGTGCTCCAATCTTTAGCAATCCATGAAAGTACAAATTTCAAACATGAAAGCCTTTGTGGTTGATGTTTAGTACCACAGAAATATTTAATGTGCTAGCAATCAAAAGAGTTGTAAGAAGCCGAAAACAATATTGGAAAGTTCCACTCAAGAGCAAGTTCCACTCAAGAGCAAGGGGCAATTATATCATTCTCTGTAGAACATTCTGTCAAAATGACCTTCTCTAGAAGTTTATTGCTCCAGATAACGGCATGGTTATTAATTATTACCTCCTCCCAATAAAAAGTAGATTATGGTGAGAAAGAATAAGAAATTACCCTTCAGGAGAAAAAATTACATAGTCCTGCTGTTTTTCTTGCAAATCTATGGTGAATTCGACTAAATAACTTACTTTAGGATTTGTTAGAAAAGTTGCTGTAGAATTATCATGTTATTTCTCACAATGCAAGATGCCTCATGAATTACTAGATAAAGACTAAAAATGTTTTATATGAAAAATAGACCATTTTGACATATTAATAAAAAAGATGCTCAAGGGAAGAATAACACTTCTGCTAGTTGACAATCAATTCTAGATAACTGAAGTAAAAGAAAATTAATGACTAGAAGATACGAGTAATATACAAAAAGAGAATGGTGGCATCAAATTCTTAAATTATGCATGACAAGTTGGAGATGATGAGAGCTGTTGTTCAAGATCCCTTGAAGATCAATTACTATGAAATAATGGTTATCAGCTACTTTTCCTTGGATCCAAAGAGGTTCACCAAAAGTTTAAGAATTCCCACTGACAAGGTCAATAGGAGAAAATACACTGCCATGAAACAATCCTTTCCCTTTTTTGGTTGTTGTAGGGAAAAAAAACCCCCTACAACACCGTTTATGGAAGAAGATGTAATAAAATAATGCCCATAGTGAACTCAACATTTTCCCTATAATGGAATTCAGAAGAGTTTTACTGTATCCAGAATTTTCTTGGTCAGCGACTGAACTTTAATAAACCACGAAGAGGTCTGACTGCTAAGAAGTCCAAAAGTCCAAACAAAATAAAGAAAAAGCATCATTTAATACCCATCAAAAGTATGAATGTAAAAAAACCCCTCAAACTATAAATGTAGGCAGGTTAAATTATAAAGACTTAAGCAGGAAATGGACATCAATACACAAATACTGTATACTGTATAACTAAGATTTTGAAAGTAGATGGTTCAGTTCCATTTTTTTCTATGAAAACATCAACAAATAAAATAAAACCACATATAGTAAACTTGATGTTTTAGATCCTAATGGAGTCCCCCCCCCTTTCTTTTTAATAAAGTTATTCCAAGGAGAAATGTAGATTAAAGCCTTACCATCTCATCTTGTGTAGGATCATTATCAAAAATCTTCATTGGAGGAGGAAGTGGTGTATGAGATTCTTCATCTGGTTCATCTTCGCCCCATCCTTTCTTGCTCTTCTGAAAGCAAGAGAATCGTGTTTACAAAGATGTGAACAGGTTAAAGGAAATAATCTGTCCAAATAGCTGACCAAGGATGAAAAAATAACCCATAGAAAAGGAAATCAGCTTTATGTTTCATTATATGAAAATCAATTTCAATTCAGTATACTAAAATAAAATAAATGAATACATTCTTGCTTCTCCCTGACTAAGGCAACTCCCCCTACAGCCTTCTTGAGGATTGGGAGAATACCGTGGGACATAGTGATAGAAACATTAGGGAAAACAGGAAAAAAAACCAACCCCACACTGTTCTGCCATCTTCCTTCTATAACAGGGCTGTCAAACTTACAGCCCCCGGGCCGGATGCGCCACACCCTGGCCATGCCCACATCCGGTTTAGTGAAGGGGGAAAAAGTCATGATACATCATGGGACGCTATTATGATGGCGTGAGTTTAACTCTTATAGAATAGAGGTGTTCTATAAGAATCTTCTATTTGCAAAAGAGTAAGTCTCGAGTCACCCCATAATACGGAGCTTATTATAATAAGGCAACAGTGTATGTGAGAATGAATTTTCACACATTTACTTCCATTGAATAAGGGCTACCCATTGCTTCATTCAGGTAATATTCATGGCAACAAAAGGGCAACTCACTGAGTTCCTGTCATCAGTTCCCAGTCTCAGCATTGAACTGGGGTTCCCCCCCCCCCATTTACCGTGATATGCTTAAGACGGGGAAAAAACACACCACTTCAAAAATCACTACCCATGCAGTGTTCCTGCCACACTTGTAAAACAGGGCCAACTTCACATGAGGGTGGGACTGTGGTTGTTCAAGACTACTTTGAAGGTGGTGGCTAGAAAAGTAGGTGCAGGGAAGCTGCTTCTTCTCCTTTATAGCAAGGCACCATACCTCTGGAGAGAAGAAAAAGGAACACTGCTGGTAGAAAAAGCAACCTTCTGAAACATCTTTCAGAAAATTATTATTCCTACTTCAGCTTAACAAGAAAAAAAAAGAAAAGAGAATGATGGCTACTGGGGAGGTACCGCACTTTCCAGTAGTGTAAAGCAGAAGTGGGAATGGAGTTGTAGACCCCAATGCAGCAATCCAACTGGAGCTTTTCAGGTTACTAAAGTCCTTGAGACTCCTCCTCTCCCCAAGCCAGAATGGTCACATAATCATTTCTTTTGTTTTCCAAATGAAAACACCACTCCCCTATTGGACCACTTGCTTCAGATTCTTGACTATGGCTGATAGGTAAACTTGGCACTGGGACAAAAAGCGTGTGTGGATGTAGTCTAGATTAGACTGTCAATCATGTCTATTAATCAACTATTGAAAAGCAGAATAGCAGAAATGAAAATGTCAGGCTCAAGTTTGTACTCTTAAAAATAATAATAATGGCAAAGTGTACTTGTACCTCATCGGCACTGTCTCCCTGAGGCGTGGTTTCATCTCCAGGTTTGGGGGATCCTAGGTCAAAGCTCTTCCTTCCTTCACGTACTTTCTTCTGTTTTTTGATGTTGCTCTCAGCCTTCCCACTGTTCAGCCGACGTACAGGACTCGTCAGCCATTTTTTCAGGGTGTTGGTTGAACGCTTTGGACCAGGGGAGCTCTGGATGGAATTAAGGGACGTGTGGGGCTGTAAATTAGCCACAGAATCAGATTTTGCTCCATTTTCGTTGGAGGAATAGGCATCTGCCAGAACAAGAAAATAAGGATGCTAAGCAACAGTTGTCTTAGGCTTGATAATCGCTCTGAAAATAGTGCCTGCAAATTGTTGACAAGGTTAAAATTAGAAGAGTACATGCTACATCAGATCTGAATTCAATGTACTCACTTCATTTCCCATTTTTATAGATGACTCCCCTCCCCTTCAGGCTTATCTGTTTTCTACTTGAAAAACAATCTAAATTTTTATTGTCTGATACATGTGGCACCTATACATTCAGAAAAGAAGTTTTCAACAGGGGAACTATGGAGACTTCTTAAGTTCACAGTCTAAGTACTTTTCCTGCCGAAAGGAAGAAAAGCTACTTGTAACTTTGCTATCAGAACTTTGGTTTTTCTGCGAAAACGGAAGTCACTTAGGGATGATACATCTATAAACTTAACTGATTCTACCTACTCAATTTTCCTATCACTGTTATTTTCGTCCACACAAATCAGCCTTAAAACTGGCAAAAGATAAGCAACTGCTTCCACTGTGTTATCTTCTGTTTGATAAACCTCAAACTTTTTCCACTTACAAAATTCACATGACTAAGAAGGGGTGGAAACAGAAGAATCCAAACTATTATCAGACCGCAATTCTAAGATTGTTTAGTTTTCACTCCATAGATCATTTTATTTACTTCATTTGTTTTTTTCTCCTCCAGTTTACAGAAAGACCTTTATCCCTCCCTGAAAGAAGTGTTATACTTTGAAAAGTTTCAGCTACAGTATCCTTTGCCATACCACTTCAAACAGCTGGTTAAAACTAGCAGTTACTGAATTAGGCTATAAACACCAAAATAAATGCCAACATCTGAATGCCTGGCAAGCTGCTGAATTGACACCTCTGTACAATAGAACGTTGTTCATCAGGATAGGAGGCCTGCTGTAAATCAAGCTAGACTTGCAACTTGGAGAATAGCTTTTATTTGTCTCAATCTCCAGTTCTAGAGATAAACAGCTAGAATGTATAATTTCATGTATAATTTCATGATTTTATGCTCCTGAATAAAACTATTGCCTACTTCAGTTCCACAGCAAACTATGCATTTAGCTACATATTATTGGACCATGTAGTTATAAAATTATCAACTGGATCTTCCAAAAATATGACTGAAAGACAAATCCTTTACAGCTACTTATTTCTACTTTATGAGCTTTTTAAGGAACAAAAGGATTTTTTTTTAAAAGTTGAATTTACAGATATTTTCTCATATCGATTTCCTTTTAGCACATAAAACATGTGAGGTATACTTTGGAAAGGCTTACATGTCTAACATAACCTTCCACACAGCAAAAAAGAAATATGAGGAAAAGTGGAGAAGGCTGTGGTTTCAGGGACGGCAATTATTTTTATATCTATATGGTTTCTACAAATATTATATATAAAACCCTTGGACCTGGTTGAGTTAAACAATGACATTCTATGCAACGTTCTGAAAAATGGGAGTAAAGAAGTTGCCTCACTTAGTAGCTACACACAATATATTTGTGAACAATATTAGCTGATTTGCACTGTGTTTTATTCTGTTTTCACTTCATTCGCATGAAGGTACAAGAGAAGGTCATTCGGTAACTACTTTCAGAAATGTTAATAAGCCCAAAGATTCAATCAGGATCTGTTTTTGCAGCCACAAATAAATATGAATTTAAATGATACTTCTTCTATGCCTTAAAAATACTGATTGGAACTGAAATAGCAGCAACATTATATCCCAGGGCTCTAAGCGTACCAAATTTCTATTTGAGATGACTTCCTCTCAAACAGGCAAATCAAAAGCACGTTTCAGAATAAACATAGCCATATTTGTGATGTTATGAAATCCAGTCTTCAAAATAAAGAAATCCAAAGTCTGTATTAGGCTGCAGATAGTATCTGACCTACAAGCATTCGTTTAGCCACTGTTCAGATACAATGGCAATGAAAAAAGTGTCTTATGACCAATCCTCACACTTATCGTTATTGCAACATTTCCATAGTCATTTGATTGAAATTCAGGCGCTTAGCAACTGTTATGCATTTATGACAGTTGCTGCATGGAGCGTCATGTGATCACTATTTATGACCTTACCAGCCAACTAACAAAGTCAATGGGAGAAGCCAGTTTCACTTAATAACAGAGTGATTCATTTAACCACTGCAGTAATCACTTAACAACCATGACAAAAAAGGTTGTACAATTGGGTACAATTCAATTAACTATTGCCAACAGAAATTCTGGTCCCAATTGTGGTCATCGGCAAGGACTACCCATATAGACAATTTCAATGTGGAGGCTAAATATTAATATTTTTGGTTTATGCACAACACATTGAGACCAAGATGAATTTTTGCAACTAAGAAAGTTAGTAAGTTTAAAGAAAATATAACTATCTTGGAAACAGCCATCTCTCAACTATCTGTTTTAAACACAGGAATATTTATTTAATTAATCTTATTGCTTTGTTCTAGTAAATCTACATAGTGACTTTTCAAAAATATGTAAGACAATACATATGTATATGATGGAAGAACAACCGTAAACAGAAAAGTCCTCAACTTACGACCTCAATTGAGCCCAAAATTTACATTGTTAAGTGAAAAATTTGTTAAGTGAATTTGGCCCATTTTATGACTTTTCTTGCCCACATTTCTTAACTGAATCCCTGCTGTTCTTAAATTTGTAACACAGTTGTTAAGTAAACCCAGTTTCCCCACTGACTTTGCTTGTCAGAAGGTCGCAAAAGGGGCTCACATAACTTCGTGACACTGCAATTGTCATAAATGTGAATTAGTTGTTAAGCATCCGAATGTAAATAATGTGACCATGGGGATGCTGCAATGGTCATAAATGTGAAAAATTGTCATAAGTAATTTTTTTCAGTGCTATTGTAATAAATGGTCACTAAGCGAACAGTTGTACGTTGAGGACTACCTATATGTAGTGGAATGGCTAGTGCATGAGAATATCATAGTGTAAAAATGCCTTTTATGAAAAAAAGTTTAGAGTGATGGTTCATATTCTAAAGAAAGTCCAAATGAGATATTACTGAAAATTTCAGATGAATTTTGAGAATCTTCTTCTATTTCTTCAACAATCAAAACTGTTAAGAACTTTTTAATAATTGTTGGTTATTACTGATATTCTGTGTTCTAAACATCGTAGTTTCAATGTTTGCTTGAAAACCAAGCCAAGCACACTTCGTACACACACTAAGCACTAAAAAGTACCCAAATGACATAGCTGAAAGATAGCTGAACACTATTAAAGCTTTTCTTAGATAAACTTTGTGTCAAGGAACTTTAATCTACAATGGTTGCATTACAGAATATTTAAGAACTTTGATGAAATAATTTATGTCAGATAAGCACCCATCCATTATGAACATTTCAGAAAAGCATCTGAAATGAAAAGGTTAAGTAAGGTTAGGCATTTTCTGTGCATTCAAAGCTCTGGTTATTTCTATTAACAATTGAGATTTCATATCCTGGAATAAGAAAATATTTCATTTCCAGTTAATTTAATGCAAGACACTCATTTTTTTTCTTCCCAAGGTACCACTCCCGGCTTCTCTTACTGTGTAGAAAGAAGGAATGCACAAAGGTCAAAGGGGCTGACCCAGATCACCCAGGATCTCATTAAGATGAGAATAGGCCAACATCATAAAATCCATAACCTCCAAAATCCTGTGAGGATATTATTGAATATGTGACATACAACTATACATGCTTAATGGCAGTTCAAAGTTTAAAGTTAGAACAATTCCAAACTTAAACTTCAGGTAGGAATGTATAAGTTCCATTAAAGTTTGGCCAGATATCTGTGACTGACAATTGCTAAAGGGAATATGTGGACCACCTAGAACAGGGGTGTCAAACTCGATCATTGAGGACTGCAATAGGGTTGTTTGACTTTGAGGGGCCAGGGTGGGCATGGCCAGCTCACCGTCACTTGTGTCAGGGGTGTCTGTGGTTGTCCGAGCACTTTGTCAGTGAAAATAAGCTCCAGAGTTCCATTTTCGGCTGTGATCGCCTCCTGCAACGCTCCGTCAGCAAAAATGGAGCTCCGTTTTCATTGGTAGAGTCACCACAGGCCAGTCCTTTGCTGTTTCCAGGACGGCCCTGCGGGCCAGATCTAAGCATTCCATGGGCAGGATCCGGCCACCAGGCCTTCAGTTTGACACCCCTGACCTAGAGTCTAAGATTACTTTTTGAAAAGTCAATTAGACTGATCCTTAATGCTAAAATGCTCATAACAAGAGAGTTCCTGATTCCAAAGGGACTTAAATACCTTCCAAGAGCTTCTGCCTCTCAAAGCAGAGAGCACCAAGGGCGCCTCATAAAAATAAAAGCCAGCCCTCCCACGCAGAAGCAACCCATCAATTCAGCATATGTCTCCCAAAATACAGAAAAATCTGATAGGAATAAAAAGAGTTCCTGTCCTGAATTCTCTAATTTATTAACTGAGGCTTAGTTATGCTCCAATGGAGATTCCAGCAGTCTTGTGGGGTGTGTGTGTGTGTTGTTCTGTAGCTATGCTTGAGCTCCATGGCTTAACAAAGAGCTCTAACAGAGTTCTGGAAAGATATGAAAAGGAATGGAAAAGGCCCAAAATGCTGTGAAACAACACAGCATGGAGGAAAGACACAGATGGCACATCTGCCGTCAATAAACAGCAACAAAATTACAGATGGGGGGGAGGAGGTCAAAGGCAAACAAGTACAGTACAGCAGCAGCAGAAAGGGGTGTAAGCAACTTTGAGTTGTCTTGTCCTGAATTGAGTTTGCTGAACAATGATATTTTTGAAGATAAATTCATGTGTAATTAGACCTGCTTCAGGCATCGTGGTTACCCATAGTTTGTTGAATAAAACATTGGCTGGTATCATGCTAACTCATAGAGAAATAAACTGTATTTTGCCTCAGCACATTGTTTGACTAAAGCAAAATCAAGGATATATAAAGAACCCACCACCTACTATTATGTTTTTCACTCCCCAAACCCTTTGAAGCAATATGAAGGCAGCCCACAATCTTCTGCTGCTTCAAAAGTAAGCAGAAATCACTGCCCAGGGTTTCAGAAATAATAAAATAAAATAATAAATAAATAAATCTTCCATTCCATATCAAAGGGGAAAAACCCAAGATCAAAGAAAACCTTATAACTTTTCCACAAGGAAAACAGTAATTGACTAAACTCCTGTGAATTTTACCTGCTCACTTCTGTTTCAGCTACTGACAAATCATGCCCATCCAGAGTCACTAAGTAAGATGGGCAGATATACAAATGTAATTAAATAAATAAGGCAAGTTTCATTTGATGGCTTTAACCCAGGAACCAGGAAAAAGAGTGAGAGAAAAGCTTTTTCCAATGGGTGTCTTAAAAAAACAAAAGCCAAATCAGTTTTTCAACAGTTTAACTTTAATGCTATTACACTGAAAGAAAATTGATTTAGCTGGCACTTCTAATACTGAAGTACATTATGGATCTGCTTTCAATGTTTCTGCTTCATGAGAATTCTCATGTAAAAGCATCTTTACTTTTAGCTTCAAAATCCACAAATAATTAAAGACTTCATCAATATATCCATAGATTATTCTGCTTAAGTAAATTTACCTGTACTCTATTTATGGAATAAAATGATAGGCTGGAATAGTCAGGTCTAATGCATTTTCATTTTTACAATGGTGCAGTTCACAAATCTAAGGCATAAACTGTCTATTTCAGGAGGGACAGAAACTGTAAACTTCCAAATATATATATATATAGACCTGAAATAGAAATAGACTAAATATAAAAACAACTTTTTAGAACTTGACAGTTTGCGAACCTGCAATTACTTCGACCGAGAAAGAAATAGAAAGCTTGCTTGAGTCTAATGTTTGGGTTCCTCCGTCCAGGTTGTCTAAGTCAATAAGAAGTTTTACCGTCAAAGCATTACTGTAAAAGAATTTCCTGGCCTAGTAAATCCAGAGAATGTAATTATAGGATTAACATGAAAGATTTCTTCTTCTTTTTTAACTGACTAGGCAGCCCTCACTAAAACACAGTATTCATCTGCAACAGTTGTTTTGACTTGGGTCTTTGTTTTAGCAAGCAAACAGATCCAAAAGAACATTGTCAAAACAGCATACAGCAAAATATGCAAACACTCTGTACTTTGCATTCAAGAAAGGAATTTGTTTTGCACATTTTAGAAAATTAAAAGTCTAGGAGATAGACTAATACTAAAATGGAAAGACAATCAACTTGATCTAGATGCAAGTATCTCATGAATTTTCATCGGTCTGCTCCAATGATGGTGGTTCATTTCTACAATTAAATTCATAACATAGCACTTTTTTGTTTTGTCAGCATTTGTTGAAGTGCAGGGATCCGCTTAAAATGTTGTACCATAAATCAAAGTTTACAAATCAGACTAACTGCTCTAATATAAGATACTAAATCACAACCAAACAGGCCAATCATGATATACAAACACTGCCATTTACTTTTGTAAAATTAGTAATGTTTAGCAAAAAAAAAAAAGTCCTTAATTACAAATATTTGTTATCTGAGACTAAATCTGTTGTCAGGCAAAAGACAAGATAGCAGTTGAGCAGAACAGCAAAGATGTCACCGTATTTCAATATCTTCAGTGAAGCAGAAGAGGTGTGAAAAATGTTAAGGTTACAGAAACAATCAAGAAAGTCTTCTTATATATTCCAAATACACAGCAGTCTTGTTGTTTCTTAAATCAGTGAAATTAAAAAAAAAGAGTTGAATATTATACAGCACATTAGGTCTGGTGGTATATTTCTTCCTTCTATTAAGTTTTGTGTCTTGTATGTTGTATTACAGAAAAAAACCCACACCCAGAGATCCCAAATGTCATCCGTGCTTTTATGGACTATATTGTGGTATTTGTGTTTGTGTGCCTTCAATCTATTTGAATAAGAATTCAGATTAAGATACAAAGTGCAACCCTCCTTCAGGATTTAAAGAATTGCTCTTGGAAAGCAGTTCTGAGACACATTACAAAATCAGTAAACAATAGAGAGAAGCTTTGAAGATTGCAAACTTTTGTAGTAAACAATGTCTGGTGAGAAAGGGACAAGCATTGTTTTTGGCAACCGCAGCCTACATTCTTTTCTTTGATTACAGTTTTTCCATAGTGAGGAGGACAATAATGAAATATTATCAAAGAGGGCAAGGTCAGCACTGTTGCTTTGCAAAGATGAAGCAAAGACTCCACATTTTTAAAAAGTTATTTGCCACCAAAACCCTGGCGAAAAATTGCACCTTTGTTTCTCAGATATTTTTCACTAAAATTGACATTGAAGTTTCTAAAACTGTGAGGGCCACACTATATGGATTTGGGAACAAGACATGGAACATGAGTTGATACTGGAAATTCCCAGATTATACAAGGAAATCTTATGCGTAAAGTAATTCAGGAGTATGACTATTTATGAACCTTTATGAACCTATTAACTTCTCTCCTCAGGAAGTTGTTGCATTATGGAGTTAAATTTTGTCATCTCTACTTTCCTATGGTAAACCTCAGCAATGATTAAAAGAACCAAGTACAGAAATTGACCAGTTTTTCCCTCCAATTTCTTTGAAAGAATATTCGCCTGCTGGAAACTATGGAATGAAGGAAAGAATTTGGAGAACTATGTCACCTATGAACAACTATTTGCTCTTATCAACCTGATCTGAAACTAGGAAAAGGCACAGGGAAGGGAATTTACACAACAATTTTGGCCCAGTGTCTTAGAATTATGAGTCACAGGAATACTGCTTCATTTATCCTTTGCTTACCTAACACCACTATCGATCTGCATAACATGATGAAATGAAGTCATTAAGATCAACCAGCTACTGAAAACCAGCCCTTCCCATCCTATTATGAAAAACCTTAATGAAACCAAGGAATGAAAAGCCATGTAATGTGTGGGTTTGTGATTGGGTTTTCCCAGCATACTGTGCTATTAACCATGGTTATTTTACAAACCATAATGGTTGATTCTCATATACTGAGAAATCATGAGCACATGGTGTAATATAATGTCTAAATTTCAGAATGAGACAACTCACCTTGGCCAATTCACCATGGACAATTTGCCACGGCCAACTTGCTGTGGGACAACTCAGCTAAAGACTGTTTAACAATTAAATTATTTCAAATAAATAAAAAAATAATTTAATTTTTGTCATTCATTCACATTTCATTCTGTCCCTTCTTTTGTATCCTTTCTTTAATGATTCCACCATTTATTTGATATTAGTGTACCTCTTGTCCCACAACGAGTTTTCCTGTGGTGAGTTTTCCCGTAGTAAGTTGCTGTGGTGAGTTGGTTGTAGCTATGTCAACTTCATTGTCATAGATCCTCTAAATTTAGCATTTTCCAGCAACATAAACTGTGCTTGCATGGGAAGATGTCTGAATCCAGTCACTTAACAATAGTTTTGTTTATAATTTAAACCATAGTTTGTGGCTTCAAATATTTAGCCAACTGTTATTAAACAAACCATGGCTTAGCAAAATGTATAGAGTACTTTTTCCCCCAAACCCAGGATCAGTTGTGTTGCTAATTCTACAGGATTTTATTATAGTCTCTTTAGGTTTTACCCACAGCTAGTATAGGGCACATGAGTTCAATCTACCATTTCCACATCAGTTTTCATGATATACATTTATTCTTTGCAAAACTTCCAATATGGAAACTGCTCTCATGCATGAGTTGTAATAATTTATCATCAGTCTAAAGACAGAGCTTATTCAGAAGAATGCTTATATGTATCCAACTTCTTCTTTTACACTTGCTTTGAATGGGCTGCTGCTGGACTAAATTATGTAACCATTTTTCCAAAAAGGATATTGCTTAATTCACAATTATAGTAGAAAGGTTGCTCATAACCAAATTTAGGAACCAATAAGTCAAAAAAATGTTCTGCAAAACAATGGGCCATGTTTTAGACTCTTAGCTGCTTGGAGAACCTATGGATAAATGTGACAGCATTAACCACTGCTCCTTTGAACAAACTGGAAATTGGGTAATGTGCATTATTTCCTGCAGAAAAACTTATTGTAAAGCAAAAAGCCCCATATAATGTTGTGTACATTTTTTTATCTTGTTTAAATATAGCAGAATATTTAAGTCTGCTAAAAACATGTATATGTTTTGAATAAATTATACAAAAGAATGGTGTATTCTCATATTGCTAAAGTTTAATTTCAAACTCTAATTCTGCATCAAGGTTGCTCATTCGCTTCTGATTTTATTATGTAAATCAGCAAAACCTGACTTAGGCAAGGTCTTTTAAGGTTAGCCACATTGCCAGATGTTCCCAAATCTCATCCTTAAACCTTGGATATCTTCCCCAGTTATGAAAATATATTCTTTTACATTAAAAAATTTCACTGCTCCACTAAATTGTAATGATTGTTTCATACAATGTTTTAAACCCAAATGTGGCTTGTTTGGTGTTGGCCTTGTGAAATATGACATGTGAACTCAGCCATCATGGAACAAACTATAATTGCTACATTATATTGAGAAGCAAGATGACCATGCTGACAGTGAAATGGGTGGCATATAAATGTAATAAATAAATAACACCACTTTCCTTCAAGAAATGCTCTGTATGGAAAGTAACATAATTACCAAGCTGACTTGTATTGTAATATGATAAAGATATGCATACAAAGACAAAATTTAAGCTTAGGTTTTACCTTCAGCAACAGATAACAGGTAACACCTGTCATGTTCCAACTCAATCTAGACAACTGATGCAATTTGTTATTTGTGTTAATTTATGTAATTACTGCAATAATGTTTTTTTATATCTTTTGTTAATGGTAACTACCTTTTCCCAAGGGATTCTGCCCATTTTATCCGTTTTTCTAGAAGGGTACAGCACAAAGTCCCAATTTGTGAACATATGAACCAGATGAGACCTTTGTGTTAACCCTAATCTAAAACACCTTACCTCCAAAAGTAGTTCTCTCATTATTGACATTTTGCAAGGCTGTAAAAGCAATTTTATTAAGGTGGGTTTCAATATTACCACCTTTAAGTGTTTCTTGCCCATAAAGCTTTAAAAGATTTAATGGGGTATGGGTGTGTTTGTTACTTTGAGTGAAAGAATTTTCAGACATTTAATTGTATGGGTTATTTTTATGTTTTATATGCCTTCTGGAGTCTAGGTGGTATGAAATGACTGTTGATAAATATATAATAAAATTTTCATCAGTTTACCATCTTTGTATGTTATGTAATTGTATAAATGACAAAAATATGCAAAATTTGTAAATTACATCAAATTGTTTTCATCAACTTTTGGATTTAAAGGAGATACGTTCCTCCTAATAGTCCATCAAACTGAAATTTTACTGCATTGTTATCACTGCAACAAACAGATACATTAAATACAGTAGTTCATTTGCTATCACTTTAGCAAGCAAATTATGATTGCAATTTTGAATCTTCAAGAAGTCATTTTGAAACTGAGAATAATTTTATAAGTTTTTACAAATGTATTCATTTTAGGGCACTTACCATTATTATTCATTCTGAATTTCTTAAAATGGTGTCCATTTATAAAATAAAAAGCCAGTGCTCTAAACTGATCAGCTGAGTAATTGAAAAGTTATTGCTAATCCTGCTTTGATGGTGCAAAAATTCCTACTGGATGCATAGTTAGGATTACTGTACTTCCCATTCTTAGTGGCTCCTAAGCCAAAAAAGTAAAGTAGAGGAGTATACAAAGTCTTTGTGTATTGAACAGTTATAAAAGGACTATGTAAATATACTTTGCCCAAGAAGCTTTTCCTTTGAGGCACAACAAATAGAGCAGAACATTAATTTGTAATTCATTGAGTTAAGTTATCTGAGGTAGAAACGAAGTCCTCCAATGCCTCTGGTTCTAAATAAGTGATAGATTCATTACCTAATCACAAGTCACCCAGTCTATCAATCTCTTAAGAATTCTCAAAATATGTTGCAAATACAACAATAAGGGGTATCTGTATTCCTTAACTTTTATTCTTGGAAATCTGTGACTTTTCCCAGTGCACAGAGAAGCTACTACAATGAAAAATGATTGCACTAATTAGTTTGCCCTAATGCACATTTGACAATTGTTGATTTTTACAATACAATAGCAGAATTGGAAGGGACCTTTGAGGTCTTCTAGTCCAACCCCCTGCCTAGGCAGGAAACCCTATACCATTCCAGACAAATGGCTATCCAACATCTTCTTAAAGTGTTGGGGCATTCACAACTTCTGGAGGCAAGTTATTCCACTGATTAATTGATCTAACTGTCAGGAAATTTCTCCTCAGTTCTAAGTTGCTTTTCTCCTTGATTAGTTTCCACCTATTGCTTCTTGTTCTACCCTCAGGTGCCTTGGAGAATAGTTTGACGCTCTCTTCTTTGTGGCAACCCCTGAGATATTGGAACACTATCATGTCTCCCCTAGTCCTTCTTTTCATTAAAGTAGACATACCCAGTTCCTGCAACTGTTCATATGTTTTAGTCTCCAGTCCCCTAAACATGTTAGTTGTTGCTCTTCTCTGCACTCTTTCTAGAGTCTCCACATTTTTTCTACATCGTGACGACCAAAACTGAATGCAGTATTCCAAGTGTGGCCTTACCAAGGCATTATAAAGTGGTATTAACACATCACGTGATCTTGATTCTATCCCTCTGTTTATGTAGCCTAAACTGTGTTGGCTTTTTTGGCAGCTGCTGCACACTGCTGGCTCATATTTAAATGGTTGTCCAGTAGGACTCCAGTTAGTAGGACTGACAGTTACTGCTATTGAGCAAGGTACCACCTATACTGTATCTGTGCGTTTCGTTTTTGTTGCCGAAATGTAGAACCTTACTCTTTTCACCATTGAATTTCATTTTATTAGATAGTGCCCAATGTTCAAGTTTGTCAAGATCCTTCTGTATCTTAAGCCTGACTTCTGGAGTGTTGGCTATTCCTGCCAGCTTGGTGTCGTCTACAAATTTGATGAGTTCCCCATTTATTCCCTCATCCAAATCATTGATGAAGATGTTGAAGAGTACTGGGCCTAAAACAGAGCCTTGGGGTATTCCACTGCATACTTCCCTCCATGTAGATGCAGTTCCATTGAGGACTACATGTTGAGTGTGGTTGGTCAGCCAGTTACGAATCCATCTGGTGGTGATGCTGTCCAATCCACATTCTTCTACTTTATCTAGTAGTAAGTTATAGTCTGCCTTATCAAATGCCTTACTGAAGTCCAAGTAAACTATATGTTTTATATGTTACCATTATTTATAGAAGAGGCCAGGGAGAAGACAAAAATTTCAATCACATCTTCCTCATGTATGAAACAGATTGCATTAATTACCCTCTGATTCAGAATATTGTCAGAACTGTATGTTTCATCTTTATAAGTCATGTCATATATTTCAGCAGTGGAAATATTAAGGCTCAAACTTCTGAACAATCGCTTGACCAATCTTATTTGAACTAATTCAATGATGTTAATACTGTCTCAGCTTGCATTGTTTTCGTTCAAGCAATTCTTCTTCTTTGTTGTTTTCTTTTTTTGCATACTGTTACATTTTCCAAAACTACGTAATAAACTGAAAATGAGGAAAAAATACGCTTACATTTTAATAGCTAAAAATTATATTGTCACTTTACTTTTTAAAATCTACCTACTCTGATTGCCTGTTGTAACCATTATACAGACTGACTTCATATATTGTATTAGGCCACATAATAATTTTACATTTTCCAAAACTATTAAACTGAAAATGAGGAAAAATACGCTTATATTTTAATAGCTAAAAAATTATATTCTGTCACTTTACCTTTTAAAACTCTGATTGCCTGTTATAACCATTATCCAATCCCTCCTTAGTCACAGACTGACTTCATATATTAGGCCACATAATGATTTTATAAACCACAACGATTGAATTTATACATTTCATGTCTACATCAAATAAACCATATTTTGGCTTAACGTAATGTGTGAGTTCAGCCATAACATCATGCACATTTGATGCAGGATGTTTAATGAACTTAGTTCATAGTTGATTGAATGTGAATTGTAAATTTATACCATTTGAGGCACTCAAAATTCAGATAATGTGAGGCTAGCTCATGTGCGGTTGAATATTGTTGCATGCATTACTGAAGTTTTAGACACCGCTAAACGTTGTGGGTACAAAATAGAGAAAAGCAAGATTCCATCAGAAATAAACAATACTATAACAAGTTTAAAAAAGAGGTTTGTTGTTATATTAAAACAAAAATAGTATATTATTTTTGTCCTTTACTGTAATGTTTCATTAACATGCTTATAACATTAAACTAGATTAGCATGCAGCTCATCCTTGAACTACTCCAAAATAATACAGTATTACAACTTTGAAAGTATTAAGCGTTGGAGCTAAATACTAAGTACTGAGAAAATGTTATCTAGATCTGGTTCACACACAAACCATAATGTTTACTCTTATTAATAAAAAATCAAAGTTATATAAAAATAATTACAACATGGAATGTGATAAAGTTGGATTTACATAGATGGGAAAAATTAAGATTTGTGACTAATGGGAAGAATTTCAATTATTAAAATGAATGTATGACCTAGAATGTTATTTCTGTTTTAGATTATACTGATATTGATCAAACAGTGGTTAAAAGATATATCCAAATTTATTTGGCAAAATAAGTATATTTTTTCATAGTTATTTTTTTTAGCATAAAATAGGCTAAAATCTCCATCATACCTTTTCATGGTTCTCTTTCACTAATTGACTTGACAATTCTTCCCCTACCATTTAAAAAAAAGGTACATTGTACCTTACATAGAAACACATACAAGTTCTGTAGTTTGAGAAATAAATACTAAATAAATATTGGTTGCTAAGAAAGGATTTCATTAGCCAGTACATCTTCATATTTTCAGTTGTTTCCTCATAGTTATCATTCAGGAAGCATATGGAAACAAGTCAAACTTGTTCAAAGCTTTTAATCTTTAATACAATTTTCCTGCCATGCAAAGTTTAAGAGCTGTCCATTTGAATATGCATTTACATCTTTATATTAGAATTCAAGTGGAAAATAGAAAATAAGGTTATAAAAGGGAAGTAGGTTAGGCACACCTTATATAATAAATATCTTCAGCTTGGATAACATAACTACTGTGAATACCTAGTTATTATTTGAGAAAAAAGAATTGCTTGTTTCACCTATATTCTTTACTGATGGGATTTTTCATTACTTGATTAAAATAAATTCTCCTTGTCCTAAGACACATTTGAAATTCCATTGGAAAACTTAAAGATACACGATTACATAATTCTCAATAAAACTGCTGGAGAATACTATTAATACTGACGTGCTCATGGCTTTTTGACTTTTCCCAGACAGTTTGGAAAACCTCACTAACTTGTAATCATTTTGTATTCCATGCATACATGGTCTATGAATCCCCCAAAGCTTAAAATACCACTGATATTTCTCTAGAAACTGTTAAAAATAAAAGACACAGGGAGGGAAAAAGGGAAAATAGTAGGCTTGTAGGACAAGGCTAAACTATATTTAATTAATTAGACTTGAATCAATTTTGGTGTTCAGGGAAAAATTAAATGATCTTTTTTGGGCATGTTGCCTTTATACTCCTTAGATGAAATACAGCCCCCCCACAAGTAAAAAGAGTTTCATAGCTCCATCATAATAATCTGGGATGGTACCAGTGGTGGGTTCCGGCTGGTATGCCCCGGTACGGGCATACAGGTGGCAGCTGGGAGCAGCGGCCACCATACCGGAACAGTGTTTTGGTGGGCCCACCCATGTTCCTTACCTGCTTTTAAGCCAACTGGGCCATTTGCGCATGCTAGAGCGTCGCAAAGTGGGGTGCGCAAAGTGGCGTGTGCAGCACGTGTGCCTGAGGTGGATGCCCGTCCCGTCGCAGCGTACTGGTTGCGACGGGATCCGAAACCCACCACTGGATGGTATAACTCCTTAAACAAAATAACCAGTTCAATGAGACCTCAAAATAGCAAGCAGACCTTTATTACACACACACAGTGTTCTGCTACAGCATTTTGGGATTTGAAGAATCCTTAGCTTTATTGGTTGATTTTATATTAGAATCTGGAACTAGTTTCAACATTCTTAAATTGAGACAATGTTTCAATTGCCCTTTGAATTTATTTTCTCCCAGTACAGTTTAGAATAGTGAGCAAACAAATTATGCAAGATTCATCATTTCAGACTGGATTTACTCTGACAATATTGTGTTGGCATTGTCCGCAGGCAGTGTCCTTGTAATAACTGCATTTCCATTTGTGACCTATGCATCAGCTGAAGTAACATATGATGGTAGTTGGTCCCATGTATTTCCCCCCCAACATTTCAAGTTCTCCCCTCAATAATTAGGCTAACAAAGACAATGGCAATAGTTCGCAAACACTCAACTTGACTAAGCCGTGGAGCTCAAATTCCCCCCTATCCTTGGGGCATCATCAATGTAGTAAAAAGCTGCATGTTGAAAAGCCAGAGGATTGATATGCGTTGTCATAGGAAATAGTCCAATAAACTTGGCATCCAGCATCTCAGATGTTCACGAAGAGGAAAGAAATCTGTAAAAAACCCAGATCTAATCTTCCATCAATCATAGAGGATGTTCCTGATAATGACAATCAGTAGAGCAGTTGTAGGAGGTCTCTAGCAGTTCCTTAAAGAGATGTTAGGTTTATTAAATTTCCTGGAGAAATAGGAAAACTTCTAGAGCAGGCAAGGCCTACAGACTTGATGTGACCTCAGACAATGATAACTAGATGAAAGTTGGACTAAATTATTACAAACGCTCAGGGTGAAATATCTGTTCAACTGTGTTGCTAGCAATGAATACAGCATCAGAGAGGGTTCTTCGATGATGTTTATCTTCTCAAGTTTAGTTATTGATGATGGGCCATTAGTTGTGGATGATGGGCCAAGAACAGGTATAGTTTTATGTCCAATAATTGAAAAAGGGCTCCCCAGAAAATCTGTTCTGTATTGCGGACTTCAATTTTGAAGATGGGTCATTGGTGGTTATTAACATAATTAATATCTCTGTCCTGAGAAACTCTGGTTCTGAACTACCACCGACAGAAGCTCATGAAATGTGTTTTGACAATACTTTCCATCTTTGTAACGTTCAGTAGATATATTCTGTCATAGTAGGTGATAATACCTAAACAATCTAAATGAGATCAGAACTGATTTGTACTTGGACAGATCACCAGGAAATCCTTGAAATGGAGACTAGACAATGAAGCACTTCCAGGAGAAGGTAATGGCAAACCACTTTGATTTTGTTGGTAAGAAAACAGCATGGATATGTTCAGGTAGGCATCAGCTCGACTCAAGGCAGACTTTACCCTGAAATGCAGGGAACAAGGAATAAAAAAAAACCTCAAGTAAGCACTGCCCTATACTCCACTGCCTCATTTTACAGAAAAGAAAAATAAAATAATTTGCTAGTTTCTTATATTTCCATACTGAGGGGGAGATTTCCAGCATTGGTCTTAGCAGGAAAGGGTCACTGGCTGACAAAAGCTGAGCACTACACAAGAATTTTCATATATGTGTACAGGTTTCAACCCCACTATTTTTTTTTTAATTGGTAGTCTTCGTTTGGGGTAAATACAATGTCTGTTGTTCACTGAGAACAATTTTAGGATATAAAGCTGTTTTCCTCAATGAAACAATTTACAGATATTATAATCAGATAAATGATTTACCTTAATAAAAACTAAGTCATCTATTTCACACCACTAACCCTGAACATTAACAATGCAGATTCTGTAGTAATAGTTATATGCCAATTACCACAAACATCGGGTTTCCAGTGCAGATTTCAGTTTCTTATTATGTGTGCATAAGCTGCTCCTATTTAAGAAAAAGGTTAAAGTAACTATGTATGTAGTATAGTATGCTGTAAACATACAGTGGCTACCAGGAAAGCATTAACTGTAGAATAAGTTAGCAATCCCCTTTTGAGGTCAGAGAGTACACTGGGAACTCTGAGAACATACTGTGCGTATCATCACAGAATAATTAACTGTTGAATATTTTTCCCTTCATAATATTATTACTCATTTAACATGAGGACAAGGAAGGGAAGCCATACAGAGCATAGCTTCTGAAATTATTTCTAACTCAACCCTAGGCAGCATATGAATTATTATCCGTGCAATGAAGGGTCTTGCACCCCTATGTGGGCATGTTTCTCCTCTCCTTTCATGTGTGTATGCAGTTGGGCAAGCTGTTTGTTTTCCATTCTGGGTCATGTGACAAGGTGAGTAAAAGAAGGGGGTGGGGTTAAAAGCAGTTGCTAAAAATCTGGATCACTGCTCAACTGCCTCTCTCATAGGAATGTATTGAGGACTTTTCCCCTGCTGCAAGGTTTTTCTTTGCAGCCCATATTTGATCCAATCTGTTTTTGTGCTTGTTCATACTTCTTCCCTGTCCTCTAATTCTCAAATTTGGCTAGAGTCTGTACAGTTTCCAGAGGGCTTTGCAAGCATGAAAACTCCTCATCTTTAGTTTAATTAGACTAATTAGAAACAAAGATGCATCTAGAAACACAACCAGAAGGGGGAAATAAGTGGGCCTTAGTGATGGGTATAACTACTTTATATTTAAAGTACTCAAAGTATTTGAGTATTTACCCAATACTCCTCACTTCTATCCTGCCTTTAGGGTGATTTACAGGTAAGGATTTCAGCTCCCCTCTGTGCAGAGATCTTCTTTGGTAGAGTGCAGGAGCTAAGCACAACTCTTCAGGATTTGAGGTCTGTTTCTGCACCCCCCTGAAAGAATCCAGCTCCCCTCATCTGGCAGCTCTTTCAGCCAGCCCCTCCACCCAGATGAGAGGGAGTCCTATTGACAGACAGCAGCAGCTGGCAACCTATCCTAACACCCTCCCCATTGACTTTCTAGCTAAACCAGTAGGGAAGATTACAAACGGTGATGACAAGATTGTGAGGCACTTGGCAAATGGTCACAAGTGCAAGCAGGTTGCCAAGCAACCAGATCACAATTGCATGGCCGTGGGGATGGCGATACAACATTTTGCAATGGCCAGAAGTGGGCCTTAAAGCACCATTTCCAAGGCTACCATAATTCCAGACTGTTGTTAAATGACTGTAAGTAGAGGGCTTACAGTCTTGCCTTATAGATACTAGGCCTGCTAAAAATGTAATTATTTTTTTTATTTTCCTGTACACTGTGAACTTTTCACATGAATTCTGGGGTATTACCGGCAAGTTCTTCATTACATCCCAATGAAGATTTTATTATTGTCAAGCAATTAACGTGAAAGGATTAAAAGTGTTTAAAACTATTAACTTGGAAAGACCAGTTTGTCTAGTGGTTAAGGCACATTAGAAATCCAGAGACTGAATTCAAGTTCTGTTTTAGGCATGAAAGCCAGGTAGGTGATTTGGGCCAGCTCCTCTCTCTCAGCCCAATTCACCTCACAGGAATGTGGTTGTGAGGAGGAGGGAGGAGTTTTATGTCTGCTACTTGAGCTACTTATAAAAATAATGGTGGGATTAAAAAAATCTATAAATAAACTGAACTCTTACTGAAAGCTGTAGCTATTTGGAGACATTATTGTCACAGACAAAATATTACCTATTATTTAATAAACCTAGCTCTAACTTCCTTTTGGAAATTTGGCATTAGTGTGATTTCCCCCCCCCCCCTAAATTTTAATCTTCTGTAAAATGCTTTTAAGTTTTTGACTCAACTATGGCTGTTAAATGGAGAGGCACCACTAAAGGTAGAAATTGTGTGAGACTAACTAGCCATTATTAAGTTTTCTTGATATATCTTAAATGGAAAGAATAATTCAATCCCCAGTCCCTGTGTAGAGAGTCAGTTAAGTGTACTGGTTAGGGCCGTAGGCTAGAAACTGGGCGAAAGTGAGTTTAGTCCTGCCTTAGGCATGAAACCAGCTGGTCACCTTGGGCCAGTCACACTGTCAGCCCAAGAAGGATTACTTCTGAAATTTTGCCATGAAAACTAGAGGGACTTGTCCAGGCAGTCTCCAGGAATCAGCATTGACTTGAAAGCACAAACAGAGCACATGTATGCTCTGTTTGTTTAACATGCCTTTACAAGGATTTTAACAAAACATTCTGATCGTTTTTTGTTTGCTTGTCTCAATAATGTGTTTGACCAACTGGTCAGTTCTAGATTTAGTAGGCCTTTTTTTTTTACAGCCTGCCTGATACAAGCAACTGTGGCGTTCTTTGATGTTTTTACCTGGCTATATGAGATGGTTGCAGTCTGGCAAAAAAAAAAAGTGTTCCCATTTTTTATTTATTGCATGAATATAATTCACATTCTGAAGAGACAGAAGAGTTCACATATCAAATCTTAAATAATATTTATATACATGAATCAACAGGACATGAGTATGTACATGTATAGCAAAGCTTAGCAAATTAACCAAGTTAACATAGTGCATAGCTTCTGCAGCATTAACAATGTTTTATATGTGAAACAGAATTGAGCATACATGCACACATATCTTTGCACTATCTACAAAACACAACACAATACATGTATAACCCAGCCATACACTGACACAAACTCTAATTTTCACAATTTTACCTAAACCAGTAGCATTACAACATTACACGTCCTTGATGCTGTATTAGCTAAGGTGATTGGGAAATAAAAACCCAAATCAATCACAGGCCACAAATAGTTCAACTGTTGGAAATGATCAGAATATTCAGAGCAATGCTCTGAAACATCAAAAATCTCTTTCATGTGCAGGGTAGAATGGCATGTTTTGTTCAGATCTAGAAACAAAAATCCAAATGACACCTGTTTAATGGCCAGAACACTTTGAAACAGTAATAATGATCCTACACGTGCAGGAAAACCAAAGAAGCAATAATATCTGAGAACTTCAAGGTCAAAATGCTTTGCACATCTCTAGTACTTTCTTGTCATCCGCACAGCCTCTTCTAAGGTTAAACTAAGTTCCACATCTAGTATGGCAATGTAGCAATCCACATTTAAAATGAAAAATGTGATTTGGAGGGTGCCTAGCACTTATTGGGAACACTTAAAACTAAATAACCCTTTATCCAGACTGCACACTAGTGTTTAGGCAGCCTTGTGAGAGATACCTTTTAAGGTGTATCCCAACAGAGGTCACACTTCCAATTTTATATTTTGCCCTTTGAAACTAAGTTAAGCTTGTGGATCTAATCATAATACTAGAAGAAAGCCATGTTCCAAAATGCACACAACCGCACATTTAACACTAACTGAGCTAATAACAATTTTAATGCTTGCCACTTTAGGCTAGAGATATTGTATATTGAGCAAAGTATTAAGCTCTCCTCCTGCTGTTCCCAGAACTGATGGGTTTACCAACTCAAGAGCATTTCTCAACAGCCTGTGAAAGAAAGAAAAACCCAGATATATTTTCTAATAGTTAAGCACCCTATAATCCTGCCTCTTTCATGGTATTTTATGGGGGATGCAGATGTTACTGTCTTCTATTTGTGAACTTTCCATCTTTTTTCTGAGGGATTAAAAAACCAGAATTGCTCCACAGTGTTCATGGAAGGGTAGGATAAAAAGCATGTCCATCTACAAGTAGCTACAAGATGTTACAAGATCCATAGCCTGATTATACACCTGCATTTTCAGCTTTTCTTAGGAATAAATGAAAGGGTAAAATATATTCTCAGGTTTAATTTAGAACAAGAGCAGTAGTAGATGACATTTAAATAGTGTTCCATATGAAAGCCGTGTGTCTGTCTGTCTGTGCATTGTATAGAGAAGCAGTATGCCAAGATATCACGTCAAACCGAACACAGACTTATTTGTAGATGGACGCAGTTCCTGCTAACATTTGAAATGTTTATATTAAATAAAGTTCATTTTGGAACTTTGCTTTAGAAAAAAGTAATCAGTAACTATCAGTAATCTACAGAGCATAAGCAAGCTAAACTTCCATTCTGTTTCTTTTTAACAAGTCTATTTTCATATTACTTCTGGCTGGATTAAATTCTTTGAAAGTGACCTTCCACAGAATGGGAAGCACTCAATCGGTACTTATCAGTCTATGTTTTGAGAAATAAGGTTACAGGGAAATTGGAGGAGCTATAAAAACACAGACTTAAAGTAATCTCAGAATATAATTATATCCTATACCTAAAATAATCCTAATTATGTTCATTATATCTACACACACACTTTATGGGAAACTTTTGAGCATTCCTGACATATTAGAAACCAAAACTCTTACACTGGGCCTACCTTCAAATTAAACACCTGTAATCTGGGTAATTGATTGTTCATTTCTTATATTGCCTGGGTTTTCCCTTCCATTCCAAATGTTAACCCAAATAGAAGTATCTTTCATCCAGTAAAAATAAGGAAAGGTATACCTAAATTTGTAAAATAGCCTGTGAAGCTTAAGAGATTCTATTTATTAGATTTATAAGGCCACACAGCTGAATGTGACTCTTATATAAAATCTAAAATTATCTGGTGATCTTATCCAACATATGAATGGAGTTATTTGTAGGAAGAAAAACCAAACATATTCTAAGGGTCCCCACTAGTGAATTATCCTTTAGGACATGTTGCACATTTATGATTCTGAACAAGTACATAAGGATACACAGAAATTATATACACACTCCCACACACTAACTCCTATACATTATTCTCTATTTTAGGCTACATTTCACACTGTGTCTTTCCCACTTTTCAACACAGTAACATACATCAATCTTACCCATATAATCAGCCTATCAAAATGCCAAGGTTCATGTATTAAAGATATCCCTAGGGTTTTACTGTATTGAACTGGAGAAATGTAAAAGATGCTGTTTTTTTTCCTCAAGTAAAATCTACTTAAAATGGTGATCATTTTGCAATGATTGTAATATGTAATATGTAAGTTTTATAATGTTATGTATGTAATAGGTATGACATGTAATAATGTAACATTTATAATAAATGTAGCACGCTGTATGTGAAAAAAGACCTTGAGGAATGGGGTGAAGAAATGCTGCTTAGGGAACCACCAGATAAGAGATGGCATAGCCCACAAGTGCCTAATGGTTTGGACGTGAGGATCAGAAGAAACCCTTTCTCAACTTGTAAAGGAGACATGGGAGATTTGTATATTTAGACTTGCAAGTCTAAATATACTTTTGTTAATGTAGACTTTAAAGTATAAGTAACTTATTTGTCATGTTTCCTGTCTGATCTACCTACCTTAGGAAGGCTGACATACAATGAAACCAGGTCATTTGAATATTGCCTTATTCCCATTAATATTCACTAGTTTTCTGCAATGCTGGAATCTGAATTTGTATAATCACTGGGGTGACAATGGAAAATATCTTGTTGCTTAGTATTTCTTATGAAAAATGCAATAGTTTGTGTGTTAGAAATGGAAAAAAGAGAAAAATCATGTGACTAAAGAACAGAGGTTTCTAAAAGTCATCACTTTTTAATCAGTCTGACAAAACAGTATTATTTCTAAGAGCATATCAGTCAACATACCTTTTTAAAGTTTAGCTTAGTTTCTCAGTTTTCCCCCCCAGACAAAAGCTGCTCATTTCCTAAAACCGTTTGTGTGTGTGTGTGTGTGTGTGTGTGTGTGTGTAAGTTATACAGCAAACAGACATTATGAAAAAGGTTTACAATATCTTATTTTAATTTTCCTTTCTGTAAATCATTCAACAAAACTGAATCCTAAAAAAATGATTTTTCTCTGTGCTCATGCAAGGTTTATACTACTAATGGCAAGCATTTTAAACACACTTAGAAAACTATGAAACTCGGTTCAAACAGTACAGTAATCTACAGATTTTTAGGGACTGTATGAAGAAATAACTGGCTTGGCTCACTTATAAATTCAAAAATCACAGTAGTTGGAATCATGCTCAACTGAAACCACATTTAGGCTTGGTGTGAACCCATTTTACATCTTTTTGAAAGGCTGTTACTACACAGTATTGTGGGTTGTTGATACTGCCTATTACAGGTTCAATAAAATGCATTATATCCTACATGATAAAATAAGCATAATTTGTACATTCACATCACAGAAGCACTAGTCACAATTTTTATGCCTATAAAGTATGAAAACATAACATGTAATTTACCTGATAATAAGCACTTTGCGATTATATGTAATTTTCAAATGCAGAAATCATAATTGTTTAGAAAATTATTGGTTATACATAAATCTTTCCCAAGTTCTCTATATTTATTTTCTAAAAATTTATAAGATAGCCTTAGAACATAGATAACTAGAGTTTTCTAAATTATCAGAGAACACCAATAGTAGAATGAAGGGAAATAATTCTATCAACAATGTTAGTTTCCATTGTTGATTGAATTATTCTCTGGTCTTAAAAATCCACCATTGTGGAGAATTTCCTATCTTCTAGAACAGACATTAAAGGAACCTTGAGGCCAGGGGGGATTGTAAAGGGTAGAATTTAAGATTACTTGCATTTCTCCCATTGCCTAAATTTTCAGTAATCCGTTGCTGGGATCCAACCCAATTAAGCATTTAACTGTTAGTAAAATTTAACCAGGTTAGGTCCATCACAAACCCCTGTAATCCAGCTAAAATATCTTGGCACCCACATAAATTAATATAGGTATATGATGGCATATGGAAGTTTCTGTTATGGTTGTTAGAAGTCTAAGAAGAAAAGGTTAAATGAATCAACCGGGGCAGTAAGTTCCTCCCAAAATGTTGTGTAGCTCTGATCAAATAAGGAGTACTATATGGAATATTCCAGAGGCTAATTCCTGGATCATCCAGCAGCCCTTTTTTACCTACAGAAACCATTACACAATTTAACTGCAAGTATCTGTTCCTTTATCACCAGTTCCCTTCCTGGAGTAAGATAGCAGACACTCCCTCAGTTTCACTTATTTCAGGGAAGGACTCTCCTTCTAATGTAGGACAAATTGAGATTTTAGCACATGTCTTTTTGTGCACTTGTTTTACCAAGACATTTTTACTACCCCTATTTCTTTACCATTGACTAATATATCAGAAAGGACTGTTCTATTTTACTTCTTTTGGCAGATAAAGGTTCAGTTCTACAAAACATTTTCAAATTTTGAACTGTGGCTTATAGAGTCTGCCAATTGATACTTCAAGATTTGGCCCAACAGCGAACTAACTAGGTCCAGAGATTATTTGACAAATGCTGATATTATGCTATTACTTTTTTAGTTTCATTCTGTCATGTTTATATTTTATACTGATGTACGGTACACATTTATAGATGTACTGGCTAAGGTCCTGGCCTAGAAATTGAGTTCTAAGCCTCCCTTAGGCATGAAAGTCAGCTGGGTGACTTTTGATCAGTCACTCACAGCTTAATCAATCTCCCAGGGTAGAGCAGGCAAGAACATTAGGTATGTTCACAATCTTGAATTGGCATAAAGTGGGATAAAATATAATAATAACGCCTTTCTCATTAAGTTATTAAGAGACCAACTGTATTAAATGCTGCATAAATATAAGTGACAATAGTAAAAAAAATATCTACGCAATAATTTTATGTGCCCTTAGTGGAATGAAATGTACCAGGCATTATACAGAACTACCTGACACCATTCATACCTGATTAACATAAAGCTTTAGATACAAACTAACTTTCAGCATTTTTCAAAAATACTGAGAAAGGGGAGAAGCTTACTACTGTATACATCAGCAGCCACCAATTTTTTGCTTGCTGGGGACCGGTTCCATGGAGAAAGGTTTTTCCGCAGACCGGAGAGGGTGTGGTTTTGTGTGATAGGGCTTCACCCCTGATATACACTATAGGTATAAATTGTCTTTTCAGCTTCAGGAGACATTTTTATTTATATAGACCGCTTTTGCCAAAATATTTTGAATCTATAGATTTTTTTTTTTAATGGCAGGAAAAAATATATTTCTTTAAGATTCTTTATTTCTAACTTTGTAAACTGTTCACTTACAATGGCCCAAAAAAGCCTTATTGTTTCTTGTGAAATAACTTTATTCTCCACTCCTAATTGTACTTTGTATTATAATTGTTTATATTCCACAGTTGTGCTGACTAGAGAGCAACTGTGCATTTATATTTATTGGTTATCAGTTTAGCATATTGTAAGAACTTAGTCAACTGTAGCCGATTAAACGATCTAAAGTTAAACAGATCGTGGCTTAGCATGCTGGATCTAGGAGCAGGCTTAATAAAACATACAGAATAACAGATAAAGAATAAAGCAAATTATAATTAATGGCTTAATAATCATATACCTTGTCTAAAACATATCCTGGCTCAATAAGCAGCTCTAAAAGGTCTATGAGAAGCGGCCCCTCTTCAGGCTAAACCCATTCGAGGGGGATTCACAGAGAACCACTTAATAAATACAATATTAGTTCAGAAGCAGTCAAAAGTCACAAAGACAACATCCACTCAGCATCTTCTCCCTAATCTCTGTGGGGAATTTAAAAAACAAACAAACAACCCCTGAACAACTCAGGGAGGACAGCAACATGCTTATTTTACTGGACGTGAGTAACCTCTCTTCAAATCCACCTTTAGAGTTAAAGGACTTCCTCGCCGTTTAGGATCTACTAACCTTTGCACCTTGGGAAACAGCAGCAACACTTTGCAAGAAACCAACCCCGGCAAGACGTGCTGGCGTACGCAGCTTGTTTCCCCTCCTTCATTCCGCCTGGGAGACAATCATGTCAAATCGAGCAAGTAGCCACGGAGTGCCCCCGGGTCATTCCACGCGACTAATTCCGCAATATCGCACGGAGAGTGAGAGGGAAAGGGGGAGAAAAAACAACCTACCCCGCGAAAGGGAGGAGCTTTCGGACAAGAGAGGCGGACTCACGGCCACAACCCCAGCTGGTGGTTATCTGCCCGAGCTTGCTACAACGCGGGCTTTGAGCAACATTGTGCAATACCGCAACACGGAGTAATGCACGCCTACTGCCAACCGCGAAACTTATTTCTTTCTTTCTTTTCATGCCTGAAGTCCAAACACACCAATTAATTATTCTGTGATTTAGAAGGACAATTTACTTGCCCCCAAAACGTTGCAAAATAATAATATAGGCAGCGTTCCCCTTCGGATTGGATCCACCTAACTAAGCCGATTGTTTCAAGACCTTGCGATCAATCTCCTAGAAGGGAACTTTTTGGAGGTATTTATTGGAAAATAAAATAAAAGAAATCCACCCCCCGGTACGTTTTCTGGAGAGATCGTGGTCAAGGAAAACTAATATTTTAAGTGCGTGGAGCTAAGCATTGCAATTCAAAAATCTTTCAAAGGAATTTTAAAGGGGGGGGGGCAGATTCTGCACCTGTAGTACAGAAAACCAAAAATGTCACATGAGAAATGCCCCCAATGTTCAGATGCGGTAGAGAAGTTTCACCTGATAATGCAAGTGTTAAAGGGGGGGGGGGCAGGTAACTCAAATCTAGAGTAAAGATAAAAGTAAAGGTTTCTCTCATCCAGTCATGTCCGACTCTAGGGGGCGCTGTTTATCTCCGTTTCCTAGCCGAGGGGAAATAGCTGGTAATAAATCCCATTCAAATCCTTTCCCAAAGAATCCCTCATCCACCCCTAATTTCCATATGTATATTATGGAGAATATTTAAAAACATTGATGAGGCTAGAAAGCATTTCTTGGGAATAGCCGGCAGGAAGTTCCCAAATGGTGTAATCATGTGACTGTGGGATGGTACCAGCCAGTGTTGTCTGAGCCAGTTGTCCAGTGTCCCATAATGATTGCGTAATTCACTCAACCCTTTCAGTGATTCACTTAAACACATGGTAAAAGCAGTTGCAAAATGGAGTACGACTCATTTAACAATAGTCTTGCTTAGCAATGGAAATTTTGATTGCAATTATGGTCCTAAGTTGTGGACCGTGACCCGACAAAAGCGCAAACTTCATAAGCGCGCCGACAACAGCGCGCCGACAACAGTGCGCCGACAGAAGCGCGATTTAACTTAAGGTAAGTTTTAGGGTTAGGTTTAGGGTTCCGTTACAGCACGCTTCTGTCGGCGCGCTTCTGTCGGCGCGCTTTAGGACTAATTAGTCGCTCATTCGTCGCGTGGTTTTGTCACCGCGCTTTAGTCACCGCGGTTTAGTCAGGCGCGCTTTTGTTGTGCGCGCATTTGTGGTGGAACCATTGTGGACTACCTGTAATTCCTTCACTACTTCACTTTCAGTGAATCTAGTCTGAACTACAGTTGAAGGGTGTGACAGACATTTTGTGTAATGTCTTGGCTTAGCATTTTAGAAGGAAAACTATCTACCTTTGCCGTGATTCTTTGCCACTCCCTTCCTTATTTATATTCAGAGGTAGCTATTTTATCTATTTGGAGAATACCACAGGGAGCTGTTTGCTTTTCTTGGTTTGTTATGGTATGATGTTTCTGGACTGTAAATTCCTTTGGAATGTTCTTAATAAATGACAGCATTACATTAGCATTGGTCATTGCTACAACTGACTCACCACTGTATTTCTGACAACTCACAAATTAGGTGAAAGCTTGCTTTGTCATAAAAAGAATAGGGGAGAAAACCCTTAACCTGTTTAGTCATGCACCCTAGGGGATTACACCTATCTAAGAGGAAGAATATCAAGTCATAGTTTGTTTCCTGATCCTAATTAGCTGAGTTCCTAAGGTAAAGGTAAAGGTTCCTCTCGCACATATGTGCTAGTCATTCCGGACTCTAGGGGGTGGTGCTCATCTCCGTTTCAAAGCCAAAGAGCCAGCACTGTCCGAACATGTCTTTGTAGTCATGTGGCCGGAATGATTAAATGCCAAAAGTGCACAGAAACCTGTTACCTTCCCACCAAGATGGTCCCTATTTTTCTTACTTGCATTTTTATATGCTTTCGAACAGCTAGATTGGCAGAAGCTGGGACAAGGGGAGCTCACTCCATTATGCGGCATTAGGGATTCAAACCGCAGAACTGCCAACCTTTCTGATCGACAAGCTCAGTGTCTTAGCCACTGAGCCACCGTGTGCCTCAGCTGAGTTCCTAGATGACACTTAAGTCGTAAACCAAGAGTTATAAACTTACAATGGTTGGGTTTTCACAACATGCTAAGCCAATTTACCATTCAATTTTAACTTAATGGGGTATTTGAACTCAGTAAGTGGTTGATTGTTACTCAGTTCACACAATGACACCTATACTTTTGATCAAATTGAAATAAATATGAAACATTAACGCATGTTAAAAAAAATGACAAATGAAGTTTGGCAAGGCACCATATTTTACTCTGGTGGCTTTGACTAAGTTGCTAGTCTGTTGATAGAATTAAGAGATCAATATTCATTTGCATGCTACAATTGCCAATGATGATAGTTTACAGCCTGTAAAGAAAGAATTAATATGTCCTATGAACAATACAATTTTGGATCTTGCTCTTATCTAGTGATCATCTGGATTTTGGTAACCCACAGCTGGTAGCCTAGTCCTATTGATCTAATGTATCTTCATTAACTTTTTGGTATAAGTAGTTTGCTAGTATTGTCTTTTGTCAGAGGCAAAAAGTAGTTGAATATTTCATGCATGGAGATCTATCAAATGACAACATTTAATTTTTCGATTCTTGCTAGTGACATATGATTCTGTATCAGAAGGAGCAACACAATATTTTATCTGAACTGATTCACCTACCCCACAACTCCACCCCAATACCAAACCCATCAGCTCACACATTTTCTTTTCTAACAAATGGGCTGTGCATTTTGGCCATTCCTCACCCTTTATTGACCAAATAGCTACCTGTTTTTTATTCCCATAGGTTGAAAGCAGCTAAGAATTACCTTGATTTGAACTAACTAGATCATGAACACAAATGCCATGTACTTCATTAAAATAAGATTATGAAAACATGAAAAAAGTTCCATTGGGACACCTGCCTCAACCAAACTACTTTTCCCAGTAATTGAATTCAAGTTGCCAGCATCCATGTGCCCTGTTTTGCACAAGAATGGGAACCATAATGCATCATTGTTGAATTTTGAGGAAGTGTACAGGTGGCAAAAATTATCCTGGAATCGTACAGGAAGGCCAGTGGGTTTCTTGGGTGGTAAACAACACTTTCAGTAAAGCTAGATAGTCATTTTTGGGTCAGTGGAAAGATTCCAAATAACAAGTTTCCTCAGTAAATTATGGAGGTATAAGTAAAACAAAAACAAAAAAACCCAACAACAACAACTAAGCAAGCAAGCTCATGCTACAGTATGTTAAACTTCGGTGCAACATTTCCTGGAAAGTATACTAGTTACTGGCAGAGCAATCTAACCAAACTGGCTGTTTAATTTTGCAACAGACATACTGCTTATAGAATTGAATTTGCATGATGATACATGGTTTAAGAGGAAAGCAGTGGGCATTTGAAAATACCCACCTCTTTCCTCATATCAGGGTGGGTTAAGCTGCCTCTGTAAGAGTGAGAAGTCCAATGTCTTTTCCTTAGTCAAAGCAGGGCATCTGTTTAAAAGGAAATGTCAGCAATTGCTCCTTTGCTTGCCTTTTCCCCTTTCCCTCCAATATAGCAATGACAGGTCTCATCATCCTGTACCACCCTTTGAATCTCATTACTCTATAAACTCCACTTAAAAAAACAAAACGTCCTTACAATAGGCTTTCAATAGGTGTACACCTACAAAGTACCATTCTATCCACCAGACTTAACTTGAATGGCTGACAATGAAAACAAACAAAGCTACATTATAGCTTGAAGTGACGGCCTACTCACACAACACACTTAGATTGATTATGATTGCTTGCACAGTCAACCAGAGGTTTAGACTTTGATTTGGCCTTTTTTTTAAAAAAAACAACAACACCCTATCAGTCTTTCTCAAGAACCTGGATTAGGGAGATTTTTTTTTCATGGTGTTCAAAGGATCACAGTGGCTTGTAAGCTGTTCCATGGAAGACTGTCTTTGCAATTGACTGATAGTGATTTTTGTCAGTGCTAGATGCACTCAAGTGCCTAATACTATTGGTACTATCTTTGCTGTCTTTTGCCATAGTCGTTCTATTTTTTTGCAGGTCTTTATATTTTATAATTTTACCGAGTTCCTTCTCTTTTCTTCTGATGTCTCCAGACATTGCAATGTCCACTATCCAGACTTTTTTGTCTGTCTTCTCAACAATTGTCAGATCTGTAGTATTGTGTGGCGCATGCTTGTTTGTTTTAATTCTAAAGACCCAGAGTAGTTTAGTGTCTTTATTTTTATCTCACTTTGTCTATTTTGTGGTCCCACCCGTTCTTGCTTGCTGCAAAAGATATTCAATATTTGCAGATATTCAAATCTTGCTACTTTATGCCATTGTTTCTCATCAATCTGTTGATTGTCTTGCAGCAACTAACCAGATTGTCATTGTTTCCGGTCTTTGGTTTATTTTTATTATGGTTTGTTGTAGTCAGTCATATATTTAGATTGGTTTTAGCATTTTATCCACCTATCAAGTCTTTTCCAAGGACCTGGAATAGGGGGATGTTGTTCTCTGATGGTTTTAAAAGTATTGTCAGATGATGTAAGCCAGGGGTGTCAAACTGGCAGCCCATGGGCTAAATACGTCATGTGTAGGCCACGCCCACCTCAGCTCCGTAAAGGAAAAAAAGTCACAATACGTCACATATGGCGAGTTTGACATCCGTGATGTAAGCTTCTTCCAAATAAAGCTGCTTTTCGCAATTGACTGATAGATGGTGTTCAAGTGGTGCTCCAAATATTTTTGGATTATATCCAAGTTGCCTATCAGTATTGATAATTTACTTTCTTTTGCCACAGATGTTCTACATTTATTTGTAGAGCCTTGTATTTTATGATCTTCTCCAATTCTTTCTGTTCTACTGTCTCTTATTATTATTTTGGACTTAGCCATAGTAGTTTGCAACCACTTGTTTGAGTTTAATGCCTTCTCTGAGTCCAGGGTAAAAGTCCTGTCTACTTCTTTACATTTGGAGGAAAGCTAGTTGCTACTTAAAGTCTTTTGGGGCTTCTTAATTTGTGGAAGAGAATTTTTATTTAAATGGGATTTATTGCATCAGCACTGAAGAACTTTTAATTTTAGGGTTTAGCTATTGAAACCCCTATGTATTATTTTCTGATATGGTTAGCTATAAAAGCCCTAGTTCAGGGCTTTTTGATCTATTATACCATATAATCCAGATTGAAAATTATTATAAAATAAAATATGGAACTATTATTAATAAATGGCAAGCTATTATAAGAATAATCATAGTGGTTTGAAATCAAAATAGACATCTTTGTGAATAAATCAAATCCTGATAGTTTTCTAAGACTTGAAAACCCAATGAAGTGTAAAAAAAATGATGATCTCCATGACTTTGGCTGTTATTAAGATTGTTGGAAGCGTTTGAAAGACATGCTGCACAAAGAGTGAGAATATAATGAAACCCTTCCCCTCAGATTGTTAAAGCTGCTGCATTTTGAGCATGAACCTTGCAACAGGTTGAGAAATATATTTTCAAATTTTTGCTCAGTTCTAAATTTTATGCTGTCGAGTATTTCCCTTTTTAAAAAATGTTTATTCACTATTTCATTGAATAACTGTTACTGATAATTTCCTAGCAGTGTAACTCAAGAATGCCCTCTTGTGTGGAGAATGAAGAATAGCACATTAATCTGACAGAAAGTGGCATGGATTGGCAGTCATGAGAATTGAAAATAGTTCAAGCGGGGCTTAGACTAAAAGAACAAACATATTTTGTGCATTTTTATGTGGAGAAAGAGAGAGAGGGAGAGGGAGAGGGGAATTTTTATGTTCATGTGACTGCAAAACAGTTATGTAGATAAAAAGTTCTGCACATTATATTGGAAATAAACATGAGATGTATATTAATTACAAACATTTCCCATTTTACAGAGAAGACTCAACATTTTAGAACACATCTTTAGTCCTTTTCCTAATCAAGCTAATTCCAAACAGTGTCTAATTACAGTGAACAAGACCATTAGTAAAATGCATGCAATATATGCAATCAAATTGGCCTTCTTTTTTCGATACTCTATCTAGTCACTAAGATCCCAAAACATGAAATGCAAATTTCATGCAGAAAAAAGGATTAAAAGAGAAAAATAATTTTAAAATGTTTATGATCTAAGAGGACACAATTTGGTTTATAGTATGTAGTGATGTGTTCTCCTAGTTTCACTGCCAGACTGGCAATGGTTTAGAGTTATAGAATCTTGTTAGAAATAAATGATGGAGTTTACTTCTTATTGCTTGTATTTTAGCAAGAAGGGGGCTGCAATTCATGCTCCTTTCATATCTTTATAGTAAAATAAAAGAATATGTTTTATAACTGAAGAACTAATGGGCATGTACATTGAAGTTGCAATTATTCTATTGCTTAACTTGCACTATTAATTCTCCATATGAGTATGGGTTTCATGGTTTCAGAGATAACATGCGGAAAATTTCTTTTCTCAAGGAGAAAGAGTTAATGGTTGGGGTCAGTAGGTCAGATACCTACTGAAACTATACTCTTCTTTGACAAAGTGACAAAATTAGTGGACCAGAGAAATGCTGTGCATATAATTTACTTGTACTTTAATAAGGCATTTTATGAAGTAGACCACAACCTACTACAGTACTTGAAAAGATAGAAAAATGTGGATTGGACAGACTAATCCATCACCACCAGATGGATTAGTAACTAGTTGGCCAACGGCACTCACTGCATAATCCTTATTGGAATTGCATCTATATGGAGGGAAGTATGCAGTGAAATACCTCAAGGTTCTGTCTCAATATCTTCATCAATGATTTAGATGAGGGGATATAAGGAGAACTCATCAAATCTAGAGATGACATCAAGCTGGGGGGAATAGCCAATATCCCAGAAAGTAGGTCAAAATACAAAAGAATCTTGACAGACTTGAACACTGGGCTCTGTCTAACAAAATGACATTCAATAATGAGGAAAATAAGGTTTTACAATTAGGCAAGAAAATCCAAATGCACAGATATATAATAGGTGGTACTTGGCTCAGTAGTAATTACTGTGAATCAAAACCACATGAAGCGTTAGTACCACCTTATAATGCCTTGATAGGACCACACTTGGAATACGTTTGATTGCCATGATACAAAAAGGTGTTGAGACTCTAGAAAGAGTGCAGCGAAGAGCAATAAAGACGATTAGGGGACTGGAGGCTAAAACAGTTGAATGGTTGCAGGAATGTGCAGGTTGTCTAGTCCTAAGAAGTGACATGATATGTGTTTCAATATTTGAAGGGCTGCCACAAAAAAAGTGGGGGCCTTATTCTCCAAAGTACCTGAAGACTAGACAAGAAAAATGAATGGAAATTAATCAAGGAGAGAACAAACCTAAAAACAGAACAATTGATCAGTGGAGTGGTTTGCCTTCAGAAGTTATGGATACTCCAACACTGGAGGTTTTTAAGAAGAGATTGGACAGCCATTTGTCTGAAATGGTATAGGGTTTCCTGCTTGAGCCGAGAGTTGGACAAGAACACCTCCATGGTCTCTTCCAACTCTGTTATTCTGTTAAGCGCTATAATTTTTCTTGTGCTGATGCATGTAAGGATAGATGAATATAACTGTTTTAAAGGGAATGCTTTTTGCACGTTGGTATATATCAAGAGGAGTTAATTCAGAATTTTGTTGTTGCTTTTCGCTATTCATTTTTCTGCCAGATTCTGCCAGCAGTCAAAAGCTGCTTTTCTTCTACCTCACTTCCCTAACCTGCTTCCAGTTTGCTTGACTTTGAAATAGCTAATTCAAAATTCAAAATATTGTTATCCAAATTGTGTTAATGATAATTACTATTTAAGATTTTCCTTTTGTCAATGTTGCAAGGATAAGCCAATCAGTTCTATCCAGAAAGAGAGAAGGTGGAATTATAATTGATATTGAGGTTGGCTGATTGGTGCAATGAAATCAGTTTCCCCAGCACAAACAGACAAAACACACACATATTATCTTCTTCCCTTAGGCAGACAAAGGTGAAAAGATGAATAGATGCATCCAAATGTAGAGAACAATGATTATCAAAACATTTGACTGATGAAATTTAACTGATTTGATGCTTACCTTTTCCTGATGGGAAGAAGCAGTCCATTTCTACACTGCTCCGGGAATGGGAGATGCAGAGAGCACTGCTGGGGACCAGACCTTCTTGAGGTGGACTCCTTTCTGTGGTCCGTACCAGGCACCAGCCTGGCCGTTCACTTGGCCTTTCGAGTAACTCCACCGTCTGTCCCACCTGAATACTCAGTTCACTGATGTGACTGGCAACAAAGTCTTGCAGCACCACAGTTAGTTCACATCCTCCAGACAGCTATGAGGAAAAAAGAAGAAAGTAAGAGAAGTAGTAGAGTACATTTGACTCAATATATCAATATCTTAATGAGGTGCTGTTAATGAGCCTAGCTGTTAAGATGCTGGGTTTGTAGATCAGAAGGTAGGCAGTTCAAGACCCAAGGATCATATGATGGGGTGAGCTTCCGTTCCTGCCTCAGCATCTACTAACCTAACAGTTTGAATGCAAGTAGATAAATAGGTACCAGTTCAGTGGGAAAGTAACTGCATTCCATGTCCCTTGGCATATAGTCATATCAGCCCATGGGCCTGGAAACTTCTTTGCACAGCCCTAAGGTAAGACACGTTGATGAGCACAATCCTCTGGAGTCTAACATGACTGGACAGGGGAAAGCTTTACCTTTTTTTAAACAACATATTAGGTTATACTGAACCTTGATTTCCAACTTCCTGCTCACTTCTTTAAAAAAAATTAATTTGATTATTTAGAGCAGAGCTGTCAAACGTCCGGCCTGCAGGCCAGATGCATCATGTATGAACCACACCCATGCCCGGTTTAGCAAAGGGGGAAAAAGTCCCGATACGTCATGTGACGCTGCCATGACGACGTGAGTTTGACACCCCTGGTTTAGAGTAAGCATTCAAATTCAGTCTTGTGTGGTGTGCCAGCCCTTTCTGAAATATAATCCATTGCAGCCAAATATCTCTCTTGCCAAGGTGGATATGCCAAGGTTATGGAACCACTTCTGTCACAAAATGCATGCTGCCAAGTGTCCTCCAACACCTTAGGACTCGCAAACAATGTCAGCTCCAACTGCTGTAGTCACACAGCTTAACTAAAAAACAACAACAGTTGATCAGTATGCCACCTGTTATTTGTGGTTTGTAATTATTTTGAATCTACCAGTCTGCCCCCTTCCCTATCTAAGTGTTGCACAGGCCTAATTTAGAATTAGCGCTAATTATGAGTTACAAACCAAGTTGGATGTTATTTGCTGTAGTTTTTCCACATTCTGTGGCTTCTAAGTCCTACTCGAATAGATCATTTGCTATCAACTATCAGTGATCTGGGCCAAATCAGAAGTAATGAGGAACTACTATCAGCGAACACTACTCTGGGTGGAAAACTGAATGCTATTACTTCAAGAGATTTGAACATTCTGACTTTCATATATCATTACTAACAAGGTATTTCTTTTTCTTTTTTGCTAAATGCCACTTAAGGTATAGGTTGACCTATGACTTTAGCTCATTTGGATTCCAGCCAGATTAATTATACTGATATTCACCAAGTACAGGAAGTAGTTTCTAGCAGCTACAAGAAAATTCTTTGGATAATTAATTTTCATTATAACAGTGAGGCAGCATTTCTAACCTCCCTGAAAGAATCCCAAGCTTTCCTTTCAGTTCATTTCAACAATCTGTTGAGTAGTAAATGTGTTAATGAATAGCGTGAGTCAGAATCTCAGGGTTTGCTCATGTTGAGGGAAAAAAATGAGTTTTTTAACAGATTTATTCCAATGTTGTTGAATTTCCATGTTTCTATAGGAAATGATACTGTTTTAGAAACTGTTTTCCCCTCTATCAGTGATTAATTACATTGACCACCAGGAGACACAGTGTTACTGGTTTCATCATTATTGGGAGTCATTAGATATGGGTAGCAGGATGTTGTTTTATGGAACTGAGCTCACATAAATCTGCACTTTAGGTGACTTTATATAGTGCATCAGCTTTAGGAATTATTCATGTCATAGTACTCAGTTGTTTCAGGAAAGGTTTTCTAGAAGGGGTTTGATAGTTTGTGTCAATAACTCTTCATTATGGGCTCGTATAGTGCATATTATTAGTTTTTTCCACATTCAATTGCTGAGAAGTTCTGTTTTCTTTATCCCTATTTGTGGGCTTCTGTAAAGGATATAGAGAATGGTCTTGAAAGACAGAAGGAAGAGCTGTTACCAAGGCAACACAGACAAATGTAGCTTGAGGCTACACAAAGAAACTAAAGTCTCTCTCTCTCTCTCTCTCTCTCTCTCTCACACACACACACACACGCACGCACGCACTTCACTCAAAGACAAAGGCAGGGGACAGGGAAAAGATATTCAGACTTGCAAAATTTTGTTACTACAGCGGTTAAAATAAAAGTTCCTATCCTATGTACCATTGGTTTCTTAGTATGGTTTAGTATTGCTGGCAGCTTCTCATATATGATTGGTTCACCACTACTAGCTGTGCTGGACATACACTGAATATGAGGGAATTTACTCTCAGGTAAGCACCATGTATGTGTATATCGGGCTACATTCGTAGTTCCTACACAACTTTATTTATTTATGGATCGTATGTATATGGCCACTCATCTCATAAGGGATAATTGTGGTGTACAGCACGCAGTCATAATATCCAATTTTAATTTTTTTCGAAAAGCACCAAAAATGTAATATCATTAGAAAAGGCTAAGAGAGAGCATCGAATTGCACACAATGGAGCCACCTAATCAAACCAGCATTCCATTATGACCCTCGAGGCCTATGGACACAATCAAGTTTTTATGGCTGTCCGGAAGGTTAGGAGAGATAAGGCCACTCTCACATCAGAGAGAATGATGTTATTATAAGGTGGATGCCACAGCAGAATAGGCTCACCTCTGGCCCTGTCAAGCATCAGGGAGATTCAGGCAGTTCAAATCAGTATAATGATTTATTGTAAACTTAAGCTGCCTACAAGAATCTGACTAACAATTAAGAGAAATGAGATAAGAGAGGCATTCAAGGTGGGCTGGACTTAGATTTCTTGTGGGCGCACAAGGACTTGTGACTTATAATGACTCCTCCCTCAGGCTCAGCCTGGTCATCTCCTGCAGTTCGTGTCAGATATTTGATTTGATTTCATTTGATTTATTGCATTTCTATGCCGCCCTATTCCCAGAGGGACTCAGGGCGGCTCACAAACCAAAGTAAGGGGGGGGGGATACAAACAGGAGGAAAAACAACGGACAAACAACTACAAACAATTAAAAAAAAACACTCAACAACCACACAATTCGAGCGGGGGTGGGGAACCCGTCAGCCCCAAGCCTGTCGGAACAACCAGGTTTTAAGGGCTTTGCGGAAAGCCTGAAGGGTGGTGAGGGTCCGAATCTCCATGGGGAGCTCGTTCCAGAGGGCCGGAGCAGCCACAGAGAAGGCCCTCCACCAGGTGGTAGCCAATCGGCATTGGCCAGTAGATGGAATTCGGAGGAGGCCTAATCTGTGGGATCTAATAGGTCTGTTGGAGGTAATTGGCAGCAGGCGGTCTCTCAAGTACCCAGGTCCAATACCATGAAGGGCTTTATAAGTGACGACTAGCACCTTGAAGCGTATCCGAAGACCAATAGGCAGCCAGTGCAGCTCGTGGAGGATAGGTGTGATGTGGGTGTACCGGGGTGCACCCATAATTGCTCGCGCGGCTGCATTCTGGACAAGCTGAAGTCTCCAAATGCTCTTCAAGGGCTGCCCCATGTAGAGCGCATTGCAGTAGTCCAGTCTTGAGGTCACAAGGGCACAAGTGACTGATGCAAGGGCCTCCCGGTTCAGGTAGGGACGCAATTGGTGCACCAGGCGAACCTGGGCAAATGCCCCCGTGGTCACAGCCGACAAATGGTGTTCTAAAGTCAGCTGTGGGTCCAGGAGGACTCCCAAATTGCGAACCCTGTCTGAGGGGCGTACAGTTTGACCCCCCCAGCCTGAGAGATGGAATACTTGGCCAATTGTTGGGAGGGAAACACACCAGCCACTCGGTCTTGTCTGGATTGAGTGCAAGCTTGCTAACCCCCATCCAGACCCTAACAGCCTCCAGGCACTGACACATCACGTCAACCGCTTCACTGAGTTGGCACGGGGCGGACAGATACAACTGCGTATCGTCCGCATACTGGTGGTATTTTATCCCGTGCCGTCGAATGATCTCACCCAGCGGCTTCATGTAGATGTTAAACAGGAGGGGGGACAGGACCGAACCCTGCGGCACCCCATACTTCAGGGGCATAGGGGTCGATCTCTGCCCTCCGACTAACACCGACTGCGACCTATTCGAGAGGTAAGAGGAGAATGACCAAAGGACGGTGCCTCCCACCCTCACCTCACGTAATCGTCGCAGAAGGATACCATGATCGATGGTATCGAAGGCCGCTGAGAGGTCAAGGAGCACTAGGATGGAGGCATGACCCCCGTCCCTGGCTCTCCAGAGATCATCGGTCAGTGCGACCAAAGCAGTTTCCATGCTGTAGCCAGGCCTGAATCCAGACTGAAAGGAGTCTAGATAATCGGTTTCATCCAAGGACCGCTGGACCTGAGAGGCCACCACTTTCTTGACAACTTTCCCCACGAAGGGGAGGTTGGAGACTGGACAATAGTTGTTTAAGATGGCTGGATCCAAAGATGGTTTCTTCAGGAGGGGTCTCACCACCGCCACCTTTAATGCGGGGGGAAAGGGAGGCGACAACTATCGCCTGGATCCAGCCCCGTGTCACCTCCCTGCTGTTCGCAACCAGCCAGGAGGGACACGGGTCCAGCGCACAAGTGGAGGCACTCACAGCTCCCCTGGCCTTGTCCACTTCCTCAGGAGTAACGAGTTGAAAATCAATCCAGAGATGTCGCTCCAGATTCTCCCCTGGTGCCTCGGCTGGCTCTGCGCAATTGGAGTCCAGGTCCGTCCGAAGCCGAGCAACTTTATCCGCGAGAAATTGGACGTATTCCTCAGCTCTACCTTGCAAAGGATCGCTCGTATCCCTCCTATTCAGGAGGGAACGGGTTATCTTAAACAAGGCGGCTGGGCGTGACTCAGCGGAAGCTATCAGAGCGGCAATGTGAGTTCTTTTTGACGTCCGTATTGCCCGGAGGTAAGCTCTGATGCAGGATTTTAATAGTGCTCGGTCTGACTCGGACTTACTGGATCTCCAGCGGTGCTCTAGGCGTCTCTTTTGGCACTTCATCTCCCGGAGTTCCTCAGTGAACCAAGGAGCCCTCCTGGATCCACTGCCTCGGATCGGCCGTAAAGGCGCAATCCGGTTGAGAGCCTCTGACGCTGCTGAGTTCCAAGCAGCAACCAGGATCTCCGCCGGACTGCGGGCGAGAGTATCAGGAACAACCCCAAGTGCCGTCTGAAAGCCCAAAGGGTCCATAAGGCGCCTGGGGTGGAACCACCTAATCAGTTCCTCCTCCCTACAGTGGGGTGTTGGCCTCCGAAAGTCAAGCCTCAGTAGGAAGTTGTCCGACCATGACAGGGGCAAGATCTCACTACCCCTCAAACCAAGATCACAGCTCCACTGCTCCGAGAGGAATACGAGGTCGAGCGTGTGACCCGCCGAGTGAGTCGGGCCTCGGATTGCCTGGGTCAAGCCCATGGCTGTCATGGAAGCCATGAACTCCTGCGCTCCATCAGAGTGCTCGCCGAGCAAAGGCAAATTAAAGTCCCCCAGCACTATAAGCCTGGGGAACTCAATTGCCAGCTCAGCTACTGACTCGAGGAGTGAGGGGAGGGCTGTTACAACGCTGTTGGGAGGCAGGTACGTTAACAACAAGCCCACTTGACCCTCGAGGTCCAACTTCACCAGCAAGGACTCACACCCGACAAGCTCCGGAGCAGGGATCCTACGAGGAACTAGAGACTCTCGGATAACAATAGCCACACCCCCACCCCTTTCTGGGGTCGCGGCTGATGAAGCACCTGAAAACCCTCTGGGCACATCTCAGTGAGGGGGACTCCTACCTCCGGGCCCAGCCAGGTTTCAGTGATACATGCCAGGTCTGCCCTCTCGTCTAAAATTAGGTCCCGGACGAGAGGAGCCTTGTGAACCACAGACCTGGCATTTAGCGACAACAGCCTGAGACCAGGGTCCTGATTACTCACGCCATCTGGCCTTGGAGTAGGACTAGAAGGGCCGGAAGGAGGGATCTCTGTGACATAGGGAACCCTCCTTCCCCGGTAATGGCTAGCCCTAAAGTCCCCACCATATCTGCCCCTCCCTGTTAAGACCGTAATGCTCCGGCCCACTCCCGTGTCCATGGTCCCTCCACCCACCCTCATAGACCCCGCATTCTCCGGCAGGCCCTTCGAATCAGACATCCTGAGGCTGGGATTAGGCCCAGGCCCCCCTGGCACTTCTGCAGAGCACTCAGTGCAGGGGGTAGCCGGTTGAAGTCCCAGCCTACTCAGACATACACAGTCACACAACCAATCACTCCCTACTGTTTAAAAACACAAAAAATTACAATAATAATAGGAGTTAAAAAGTGGGAACACCCATCAACAATCACACCATACACACCTCATTCATAAAATGCGGAGAGACTAAAAATTGCACAGATCTTAGATGGAACAAAAATGAGGAGAGGGAGGGAGAGGTACTCCGCTCCTCTCCCTTCCTATGGCAGTTAAGTTGGCTAAGATGGTTGAGAACCCAGCCACAGTCCACAGAGGGTATGCAGAGGGGGAGGGTAGCGTTTCCCCCCTCCGGTAAGGCTGAAAAAGTCCCAAGAGTCTAAGGCGGTTAAGGGGAACAGAGGACCTTCCTACGCACATTGGGCATCCCCGTTTGTCCACAAACCAAGGCACTGTAGTAGATGGAATTGGATAAGTGCTATTCAAGATGGCATTAGTATTCCCAGGGCACTTGCAGCTCATGATAGTCAAAACAGCTAAGATAGCTGAGATAGCAAGATATAAATCCTTACAGATATGACTTACAACCTACCTCTTCTGTCAACCCAAATGGGGCAGGAGATGTAATTGGAAAGTGGTGGTGCTTCAAATAATGCAGCCCCATGCCACAAAGGGCATTAAGATTAAAAAAAAACAGCAACTTGAATTGAGCCACATGTTACGAAATGCAAAGAAAAAAGTCTGTCTGCCAAGTATGCCTTTTTCATACACTTTCATAATTTTATGATAAAAAATTGCTGACAATGAAAAATTAACATTACACAAGTAAACGTTCCTTGCCATATGAATATCCACTAACATTTATTCATTTTCCTTAACATCTTTTTCCAGGGCAACCACATAACTCTGTCCAATAAAAGGAGTTAATGTTAATGTGTAACTGAGCAAAAGCAAACAAAAAAAAATTGTGCAGAGTGATGGATATAACAGGTAGGAAATATCTCACGTTGCCAGTATTGTAAAATGTAATGAGTTTTTCAGCCAACACCAAGATCGAATACTATAACAATGGCATTTTAAAAAATAGGCTACAGAAGCTTTTCCCAACCTGAGTACTTTCTAGCTATGTGGGCTTCAACCTCCAGAATTTTCAGCAAAGGCCTTACTAGCTGGAAAATTGTAATTCATCTTTCTGGAACTTCTGAAAGGCTAGTCTTAATAAAATAGGTGGAGGTGCTAGAGCAAAGATTTTCTGCCAAATATTCTACCCTTTTGTAAACATTCATTTAGTGACCATTCAAAGTTACAAAGACAGTGCAAATAAGTGACTTATAGCCTGTCACTTATAACTGTTGCAGCATTCCCATGGTCACGTGATCAAAATTCAGGCGCTTGACATGTATTCATGACAGTTGCACTGTCCTGTGGTCATGTGATCAGTATTTGTAATCTTCCCAGCCGCCTCCCAACAATAAAGTCTATGGAGGAAGCCAGATTCACTTAATGACTGCATGATTCACTTAACAATTGCAGTGATTCACTTAACAGCTGGGGGGGGAAATATTGTAAAATGAGGCAAAACTCATTTAACAACTGTCTTGCTTGACAACAGAAATTTTGGTCTTATGTTGAGCACTACCTGTATTTATTTTTATAACATGATTTGCCTTCATAAAAGTCAATTACCATTTTTGTCATGGCATTGTATGGAGACAAATTATTAGAGCTTTTAAAAAAACTAGTAGATTTTCATATATCCTGCAGCAAGCAAAACTAGAAAAAAAGGAAAGTCTTTTGGCAGATCTGGATTCAAGGATAGGACGTACTATAATAAAAGCTGTTGTATTTAGTGTAAGCTATTGTGCTTGAAAATGCTTACTATAATCACTGAAAATAAATACAAAATATTATCCAATTACATCACAACTAGCCAAATATCTATGTCTAGTTAGTATTAGCTTTTTCATGCTCTGTGTAAATATATCCTGCATAAAGTAATCTGTGGGAATGTTAAACAACATTGTGAAGATGGTTGCATAAATAAGTTTCTTTAAATAAGAAACATGTTTCCTTTTTCACAAACCCAATACAGTTTATTCCTTTTATTTATCACTCAGAGAAAAGAATTGTTACAGGTAGTGAGAAAATCTAGGTAAAGTATAAAATATACAAGATATCTTATTCACTAAATATTGCCTAAATCTGTAAAAACATTATTCCTAAATACTTAAGAAGGAACTCTCCAATCAGATTAAAGCAAAATATTTCCTGAATATCAGCACAAACTTTCAATTTTTGTTAACTGCCAGTGTTATTTAGTGGGATCATGTAACTGAGAGAAGACGAACAGAAGAGACCAGGGCATCTACAAATGATTAAAAAAATACTTTTTCATATCTAAATAGGAAGATCAGATGAGTATCTGTTGAGAAAGATCATGTTTTCTATCCCATTTAGATGGAAGCAGGGAAAGCAAAAGAAACTTGATCGCTGAATATTGTGGGAGGACTGTCAAATGCCCTTTGATTTTCTTGCTCCCACTTGAGTGAAAGAACAAAAAGCAAGATTAAATTTCTCGGTAAACATTGCATAGTAATTCTTAACCTGATGTTGTGAAATATGTTAATAAAAACTTTAGAGAAATTTGTTTTATTTATTTCAGAATGTTAGTTAACATTTAAAAACATAATTCAAGGGAGGGAATAATGAAAAACAGTTTTACTGTAAATTAAAAACATCATATCCATTTTATCCTTCCTGATGTACAGTATAAATTTGGAAAAGCTGTCCATATGGCCAGGGAGAAGCCTAAACATTGGGGCATTTAGAGACCTGCCTTATATTTAGTGCATTATCTATAGTATGCATGCATGTAAAAAGGGAGGAAGAAGTATTTAGGTATGTTTGTTGCCTTGAATTATTTATAAAATAAACTTTATAAATAAATATATATTTTCTGTGTCCTAAGATTACTAAATTTTACATTTCTGTTCCACATTCCTGACATGAGATAGGTGAATATTAATGAATTTAATATCACACATTACATATAGACATTTTAAAAAACTAATAACTAAAAGGTACCTTGTATTGGATATGGTGATGTCAGGAAATTTGAGAGCCACTTTGGTTTAGTGGTTAAGGCACCAAGCTAGAAACCTGGAATCTGTGAGTTCTAGTTGTGTCTTAGGCATGAAAGTCAGCTAGGTGATTTTGGGCCAGTCATTCTTGTTTAGCTCAACCCACCTTACAACAGGGTTGTTGTTATGATGAAAATGGGAGGAGGGAGGCATATTAGTATGGTCACTGCCCTGATTTATAAAAATAATACAGGAGTATAAATAAAAATAATATATTATATTATAGGAAAGATTAAATCATACAAAGTTCCTATAGGGTACCACATTCATGTATAATATTAGCTCTATTGTATTGTGGCAGTTTTAATAAATTTAATTTAGCGTTTACATAGTAAGAATCCAACATTCATCAGATTCTGGGTATTGATACTTATCTGTATTTAAAGCAAGGGAAACATGGACCAGTAAAACGTTTATTAGACCAGCTTTCCATGATTTCCACTAGCCAAGATTTCTTAAGCATAACAAATCATCATCATGAGAGAGGAAGAGAAATCAGCAGTTTTGCTGCTGTCAGAAAGAAGAGAAAATAGCAATGAAGAATGTTGGTGTGTAATAAATCCAATGAGGATACAGACATTAGGAGAGAGTCTGTTTCTTTACTCACTTAATAAGCATCTTTCAGTGTACCAGATTGCTTAGATAGATTACAGTTCATCAGGAGCCCTTAATAGACCTTCACATCCTGACTGCTGTGTTCTGGACTGATGTAGGCTGTCTCTGTACACATTGCATCCGCTAGAGCAGATTTGCCCTAAGATATTTTTCTTAATTTCAGATACAGATTAAAAAGAAAACACATGTACATATCTCCTCAGAACAGTGTTATGCACTCTTGTTCAGAAAGGTTTCAAAGACAGAAGTGTAATGTTTTGTGATTTGTATTTTCTCTTTTTTTTTCTTTTTCTACTTTTTAAAAAATCTTTTCTATTTTTCTGTACTGTAGGGGGAAAAATAGAATAGCAGCAAGCAATTCAATTTCACCAAATTCCATGACTTTAATGATGGTGGAATTCTCATAGGTTTCTCATATTACAGCGCAAATTATCATGCCTATTTATAATATTGCTGGGTTAATGATAATTAATGATAATTATCAAAATGTGGCTTGTGATATGGTTTCAGAATTAATCAGATTTACTATACTACCTATTTAGTTATGCAGGCTCCAAGGTGATAGATAAACCCTCATCTTTATAGGGAATAAATAAACTGGATTTGATATTTCCTAGGAGATACAAGTGAATACAAGTGGATTTTGGCCATGGAACTTCATATAAATCTCAAAAATATTACTGAAAAAAATAAATTGAAATAGAAATCTAATTTGTTTGATATCACCAAGTTAATAGCTTTCATTGAATACAGATAGTGAGCATCCTTGAGCAAGAAAAAATCAATTCTAAAGATTTAAAATAAAATCATATTGGATGAGCTCAAATTATTTTTAGTGTAATTCCTTCATTTAAAAATAATAGAGCAGATATTTTGGGGGGAACTAGTTTTAGCCTTAATTTGAAGTGATTAAATTATACATAAACCAGATGGTTCTTAAAGACAAGTTTACTTTTGCTCCTTGGCAGAAATATCTTTCAATCTTTATCATTTTATAAGGCTATTTCCCCTTTTATTAATGTTATTGATTAATGTTATTAATATTATTTTGACACAAAGAATGACTAAAGTAAGTTTCACTTCATGGTTCATTGGAGTGATCTTATAAAGAAGTCTTGAAATAACATTGTTGATGAATTTACTCAAAAAGAATGAAAACTGTTAAATTTGCTAGTTATCACTTGGAAAATACTAGTGAGTGTACTGATCTCACTGGTTTTAAAAAAATCTAAGCACTATTTGCTGGGCCGTGAATAATGAATGTTTATCTCACCAGTCAGTTTCCTAAAATACATGGTAAAACATGCAAATATTCTGCAACTGTCAGCCACCAAAAGTATTATGTGCAGAAACCATGAGCTCCATTCAAATTTTGCTCTTGTTATCTGTTCAACATGATTGGATGGCAGGTAGGAAATGAACTCAATTCTCAATTCCTAAGTTATTGTCGGGAAACATGTTGATTCCTCTTGATTCACTGTAGTTATCACCTGAGACTACCTATTATCTTTAGGTCTCACGACTTCCCTTTTACATTTCTTTCATGTATTTAGACACTTTAATTTTCAGCCTTTCTATCTGCACTCCTTCCCTCCTTCCTTCCCTCCCCCCCCTCTCTCTCTCACTCACACACACACACACACACACACACACACACACACACCACATCTCACTATCCAAAGCAACTCTGAACAGTTTACAATGCAGTAAAAATATAAATATAAATATAAAAATATATACAAATATTAATTATATAGTACATGTAAAATATTGCTGTTAACAAGATATCAATCGTACAGTGTGCTATCCAAAAAAAATACAACAACTTCTTGTATACTATAGTAGTTTATTTTTGTACCATGATGGTATGGTCTTTCATTGAATCCTGAAACTAAGATGATCAGAACACAAGCCACAAAGATAAAGAACACAGTTAAAAAATAAAAAATAAATAAGCTGTTAACTTACAATCTAATTATTAGCTAGATGTTAAAATGTTTTGTTCACCTGCAAAGAAAGTAAAAGTGAAACAGAAGAAATTGTAGTTGCAAAGTGCAAAGATCTGTACCAGAAACCTCCATAGAGAAGATTAATTAATCTTCTGTAGCAAAGCTTATGAATTCCTTACCAATCAAAATTATACCAGTCAAAATAAACTTAAAACAAAAAATTATACTAAAACTATTTTTTCAAATTATCCCACCTGATTTTATCATATCAATGCATGGAAAATGAGAAGTCCTTACTCTCCTGATCTTGAACAGGTGTGTTCCAGACAAAATAAATGTTTAAATGGCATTGTCAACTTGACGTCATTGTTACTGGGCTGACAATATGTTTCCATGACAAATCTGAAATTGATCTATTATTTTGTTCATTACTAAGAACTTCTCAAGATTAGCTCTTTTTTCCATACTTGTATGCATGTCACACAATTACTAAATTGGCTGAGTGCCCAATGGGAAAATTAACTTCTTTTTTCATGAGCTTTGATAAAATAAACCATAGCTGTTGGAGGATCTCTTGTTCTAGGTTTCCATAGTCCCTGGTGGACCTACTCTTTGTGATCTACAAATCCATAATATTCAAAAACTCTTGGCAACATCCTTATTGACAAAGAAAATCTTATTATTAAAAGGAATGCCCTTTGGAAATGTACCAATTTATTAACCCTTTGATGCATAATTAGCAAAGCTAGCAAACAGAGCTTATAATATCTAGAAGATGTTTGAACTTTTTGTGATAGATATTTCACAAGGATTATGAAAATATATGCTTTATTAGGATGTTTCAAAGTAGCATAATTTATGTTTTATAGCTGTGGATAACAAAAAGTGGGTTAGAACAAGATTTTGGGTAGCTTTCACATTCTCCTATCTACCCCCTCATAACTACAGTTCTCCGCCTTGATATTTTTTTAATCCCAATAATAAAATGTTGGGTGCAGCACATTGAGAAGATATGATCTCTCATTTCACAATACATGCTTCATCTCTGTGAGCTTTATCTCTTTGAACTGTTGAACAACTCTGTGAACCATTTGTCTGGGATAGTACAAAGTCTCCTGCCTTGGGCAGGGGATTGGACTAGAAGACTCCAGTGTCCCTTCCAACCTTTTCACTCTATTATATTCTAACTGCTAGCTAAGGGGAAAAGGTATATACTTGATGTCATAAACCTATTAGGGAGAGAAAGTTGAGACATAAGTCTGACACTTGAAGTATAATAGTAAAGTATATACTTGAAATTGAAACTAACCCTGAACTGCCTTATTTTCAATCAGCTGTCATAGTAACTCATGGATAAATATATAGGAATGGAAAACTCAGTAAGTGAAGGCAGAAGTACTATAAGCATAGGTTTAAAATTTGAGAATTGTTTCATTCTAAGATACACTGACTATCCACCTAGGCATTTTAAAACTTAGGGGAATTAATTGTGGGCTTAGGGCTAGGTGTGGTAATTACTTCTATCTCATGGAATTCTGGGCAGCTCATAATCCCCTGAAATAAAAATAACTCTCCTGTTTACAGTATAAGACCTTCAAACAATATTTTTTGAAGAGCACATCAATGGAGAGAATGTCAGAATTGCTTACATTCAAGCACTTGAGTCTTTATCAAAGCAGAAGGAACAAATGAAATATTAAATAAATTTATATTTCCATCTGTGTGATCATCCAGAAATATGATTTTGGGAATTTGTTATTTGTAATTAAACTACAGCTTCTATCAGGTGTGAATGAAATACAACAGTTTTTTTTAAAAAGAGGCCAAACAAATTAATAGATCAGGTTATCCATAGTTATCAGTCATAATGGCTGTATGCTGCTTAATGATTCAGAGACAGAATACTTTCATATCAACTGCTGAAAGCAATACAGGTGTTCTTTCATCTCTCCTATTCTTATTCTAGGAAATATATTTTATTCAATTTTCACATTCCATTTGCAATCATTTATATACAGGGTATTTACTATAAGAAAAGAAAAAGAAAAGAAAAAGGGAATAAAACGAACAAGTAAAAAGGAAACACAACTCATCATTCACAACCCCACCTAACCCTTGCGTCCTCCATACACCCCATCTACCCCCTCCAACTTTCCTTTCTCCCTCTAACACTCCCCTCCTACTTCCCTTTCCCCTCAAGCCTTCCTTCTCCCCTTACTCCCCAGACACCCTCCTTACATTCCCCTTACTCCTTACATTCCCCTTACTCCTTCCTTACTCCTCCCTCTTCCTTCCCTCTACCTCCCTCCTTGGTGTAAGCCTTTATTCGAGTGTTGTTTGATCTGATAAAAGTAAAGTAAACCAAGGAAAATAATAATAATAATAATAATAATAAAAAAAAGGAACCACCGTATATAAATACATTCTTGTTCTTATTAAAACTATATTAACACCCCCCCACCCCACCCCCCACAATCCCCCATCCCTAATCCTCCCGACTTCCCAGGGTCCACACCTGGCACTACCTTCTATCTAAGATATCTTGTATACATATGGATTAAAAAATAAAAGTAATATATCAAAAAAAAAAAAAAGAAAAAAAAGAAAAGCAGAGAAAGAAAAAAAAAAGGAAAAAAAGAAAAGAGAAAAGAGAAAAAAGAAAAAAAGAAACCACTCTTTGTGTTGATCTCAGCCCCCCATCTTTATCTATGCTTAAATAGTATAAATCATTCTATCTATATTTTATTCTCATCTCTTACTTCTTTGCTATTTACCCCGACCTTCTGTAGACTCTCCCGTTCCCTTCCTAAACCTCATGATCCCTTCCAGTAAGATTTAAGCAGCGTAGTTTATGCCATATATTCAAATATAACTTTACAGACAAATAATCAAACTTTCCCATCTAATAAAATTTAAACAACGTAAATGATCTTTCTTTACCCCTTTTTCAAACAGTAATTCAAAATAATCTAACCCGATTTCCCCTTCTTAGTAAAGTTAAGCAGCGTAGATCAGATATTACTTTACACAGGAATCAATTTCTGTAATTCCAACCGACTTCCCCTTCTAATAGAATTTAAATAACTTAGTTCATTCCACATGTATTTTACCCTCATCCCCCACTTGTCTGATATTTACCACTATCAAATTTATACTACCATTTGTTTAAAATATAACTCAGAGCGATTTGTAGCATGAATCCTTCCACATATTCCAATAATACTTTCAGCAAAATTCAGTTAACCTTCTATTTTAAGGTAGTCGCTTCTAACAAAATTTAAACAACATAAATCATTCCACATTCTTTTTACAGTTATCTTAAGATAATCCCAAGCGGCTTCCTGTTCTAATAAGCTTTAAACAACGTAAATTTTGCCCTCATCCCTTGCTTGTCTAATATTTATCACAAATAACGTAGTACTACCATTTGTTTAAAATATAACTCAGAGCGATTTGTAGCATGAATCATTCCACATATTCCAATAATACTTTCAGCAAGATTCAGTTAACCTTCTATTTTAAGGTAGTCGCTTCTAACAAAGTTTAAACAACATAAATCATTCCACATTCTTTTTACAGTTATCTTAAGATAATCCCAAGCGGCTTCCTGTTCTAATAAGCTTTAAACAACGTAAATTTTGCCCTCATCCCTTGCTTGTCTGATATTTACCACAAATAACATAGTTCATTCCACATGCATTTTACCCTCATCTCTTGCTTGTCTAATATTTACCACTATCAAATTTATACTAGCGTTTATTTGAAAAATAACTCAGAACTATTACAACCAACTTTCCCTTCAAATAAAAGTTAAATAGCATGGATCATATTCAAATAATGCTTTCAGCAAGAGTCAGTTAACCTTCTATTTTAAAATAGTCCCATCTAACAAAGTTTAAACAACATAAATCATTCCGCATTCTTTTAACCACTATCAGATTTATGCTAACGTTACTTTAGAATCTAGCTCAAAGTAGTTTCACCCAGCTTTCCCTTCTGATAAAAATTAGTCCACTTTTTCTACCGGAGAGAGGTCTCAAACCCCCATTCAGTCCTCAACTTTAGGAAGTCTTTTGAAGTATCTAAATTCTCGATCTGCGTTCTTCTGCTTCTCCGAGGGAGGAGGGGCTACCCCCTCCATCTTGCAGCCGCATGGCCAGCCGTTTGCTTTCTCCTTCCGCTTGTCTCTCCTCTCTTCCAAGCGCGTCAGGAAGTCCCGCCTTCAGAATCCTACAATAGAAATCTTGAGCTTCCGAAACAGAGTTAAGACGAAATCTTTGATTCTCAAATGTAACCGTGATGCCGGCAGGGGCCTCCCATCTGTATCGAATCTGTTGACTCCTAAGCTCTTTAGTTAAAAAGGCGTAGTCCCTTCTTGCTCTCAACATTTGGAAAGGTATATCTTTGAAGACAATCACGTCCTGGTCATCAACTCGGAGACTGTTATTATGGAACTTTTGCACAATCGCGTTTCTAGATTCTTTTGTAGAGAAATGTATAATTATGTCCCTCGGGAGCTGTCGCTGTTCCGCTATCAATGAGTTCTGGCGATAGATTTTCCGAATCTGCCAATCAAAGTTAAGTCCCGGGCTTCCCAGCGCATGGCTGAAGGCTTCAGCAAATGTCTGTTTCAAATTCTCTTGCTCCTTTTCACGGAATCCTCTGACTCTTATTGAAAATGCCTTCCTATCAAAATTTAGCGTCATAAGCTGTTCTTCGTTATTTCTAATTTTTTCTTGTAAAATTTGAATATTGGTAGTCAAATCAAAATTAGCCTTCTCCAGACTTTCCAATCTGTTCTCTATTTCAGCAGAGTAATCTGACAGGGCAGACACGGCTGCAAACGTATTCGCCTTCATTTGATTAACTTTAGATTTTAGATCCTCATAAAGTTGCAATACAAATTCCTTAAGTTCTTGCTTAAGGGCATTAAATATTTTAAAGAGATATTCCTGTGTTAAAACTTCTCCAGTAGAGGGCGTAGGAGACAAAGGCTGAGTTTCCAAAAAAGATTGTTTAAATTCTTTAGACACATTTGTAGCAAGACGTTTCTTTGATCTGGGTGCCATAATAGATAAACAAGTAAGCAGTGCTTCGCTCCCCTCTATTTCCAAAGAAAAAGAGTTTATTTTGTTAAGGAGCGGTCTGCAGGAAGATAAGCCCGGCTAAGTACATCCAGTAATCATCCACGGAGAGAAATCGCCATTTTAAAGTCTATTTAAACAAAGAAGTCTTTAAGACAAATGGTGCTGGTATTTAAGATAGTAATAAAAGCATAAATCTCACAGGGGTGGTACCCTCCCGTATCAACTCTAGCTTGAAAAAAACTTTTGTTTTGTCCTGGGGGGGGCTAGCCTGTCTGGGGCTGCCAAAAAAAAAAAAAGGCAGCTGAGAATAACTGGCCGGAGATAAAGGCTCCGCTTCGGCTGGATCTAATCTCTTCCACAGCCAAAAAAAGAAAAAGGCTGTGGCTTACGAATAGACCCTAACCTACGGAGCTATCCTCCCTGCCCCTTTCTTAGCCAAAAAGGGGTGCTATCTATGATCTTATTTAGATATACAGACCAGATCTCTGAGGAGCTCGGTGGAGCCCTCCTCGGCAACAGGCCACGCCCACAGGAAGCCGCTCTCCTATTCTTATTAACTACTATATGATTGCTAAACTAAATTCATCTTTGACCTGATCTAAGGCAGCTCTTCTTTTAATGTCAATGCAGCTGGTATAAGAGGGATGAGAATATAAAGTTACTTACGAAAAAATATTACTTATAAATTAGGATAGAAGGGAGGAGTTGGCAGCACCAAAAAGTGGAATTAAAACAGCCAAAAAGACTGTGAAGACTGCTCAACATGTACATTAGACTTTTTCTGTGTAATATCTTAATTCATGAATAATATAACCACCATAATTCAAAAATACTGTTTTCCATCTTTAGCTTTGGAGTTTGTTTGAAGGACAGTATGGATATTATTGACTTAAGTTACATTAAAAGCCTTTCCTACCAAGGATTAGATGAGTTCTATAAATCTCAACCCTTTATGTCATTCGAACTGAGGAAAAAGCCATCATTCTGACAGTACCCAAGAAAACCCAGTCACTTCCATTATCTTCATGCCCCAAAATAAGTTTCATAGGGCTTGGACTAGGTGATGGTATCAGTAAATACTTGGTTAATCCAAAGGTTAATCCCTTGTAGGAAAGAAGAATGCCCATAATGAATGAGTGGTCTGTCATTTTCTTTCTCTGAGGTTCTGTCACACAAAGGCAACTCATTCTAGATCAGAACGAGGAACCCTTTTGCTCCCATGGTCCATATCAAGGAAAAATAACGGATGGATAGCAACAAGATAAACATTCATACTTGAATCTATCATCTATCATCCATCCATCCATCCATCCATCCATCCATCCATCCATCCATCCATCTATCTATCTTGTATTCCCAACAATACTTTAAACAGCAGATTGAATGGCTGTCGGGAATCTAAATGTTGGCAAAACAGAAAGAAAATATAGAAGCAGAGAAGCAATGTGGTAGATATTAATTTCCATATTCTTTAAATGAGTCTCAATACACATATATATTCTAATACAGTGTTGGTGAACCTTTTTGGTACTGAGTGCCGAAAAGGGAGCACTTTGTGTGTGCTTGTCTGGGCCACTATCAAGAAGTGGAGCTGGAAATGGGGCATGCGTGTGCCGGAAAATGAACCTCTGGATTCATCACATGCTGATCAGCTGGCTGGCACATGCACATGCTGGAAAACAGAAGACCAGATTTTCATGCACAAAGGCAAGCTGGTCGTCATGTGTGCATGCGCGCCAGAACCCGGAAGAGGAACAGGTGATGCTATGTGTGCCGGGCGAAATGGCTCTGCATGCCACTTCAGGCATGCATGCCACAGGTTCGCCATCACAGCTCTAATACACTACATACATATTGGTATAGAGCTTAAGGCATTAGACTAGAAATAACTTCTACTTTTACCTTAGGCAAACAAGCAGCTTAGTGATCTAGGATGAGGACTCTCTCTCTCAGCTCTAGGAGAAGCCCAGTAAGGCAACATTAAATCACTGCTGAAATCTTGCCAAGATAATTGCATGGGCTTGTCGAGGTTGTTATCAGCAATCAACACTGACTCAAAGATGTGCATACACAAAAACAAACACATTCTCTGTGAGTGTTTAATGAATAGTAGGGTATTTATAACACAAATTAGGTTTAAACCAGGAAATTCCTGCTTTGCAATTAAGCCTTCATAGTATGATAACTTAAGAAGAAACAAGCAAGGAGCAATCATATAAACTAATTCTAAATTGATCTAAATAAATAAATATGCATCTTACCCATAACAAAAACATAAAAAAACCACAAATATGCTTAAAATATGTTCAATATCGTGGTCATTAGACGCTGATGCCACTGTTGCTTCTTACACCACGAGTTACTACATTATCATCCAATTGTACATGATAGGAGAGGAAAAAAACCTTGTTTTATCATTACTGATAACTGGAAATGCTAAATGCAGAAATGGCAATATTTCATTACAATGTCCCCAAATATTGATCACATAGATATTATTGTGTAAATTATTAGCTAAAATATTAGTTTTATACATTTCAATTCATTTGTTGTTGTATTCTCATATGGTGATGCTGTGTATGCATAACATATAAACTTTCATGAAACGAAACAAATCAAATAGAAGGTTACAGGAACTATAAGCTCTAAGGCTCTTCCAGTATATTTCTTTACCCTGATTTTTTTTTTAAAGATAGAGAAGGTGTGGCTAGCTTTATTACCAGTCTGAAGGCGATCAGCGACAGAATGAGAATTTATTCATGCTCTCCTTTTAATCAGGGTCAGCGATAGGGAAAGTTCACATTATGTTGCCTTCTGGCTACCAGACTACCTACACCTTGCTGTTATGTGTTTTGACAGCACTATGATCAGGGTTTTGAATTTGAAAGTTTTGAATTACCATTGCAAAAAAAGCTGTCTTTCAACCAGAACAAATGCAAAAAAGCAGTAAAAGTTATACTGGCCCCTAGTTATAATCATATCAACAACTTATTTTAATATCCTTATGTAAAAATTACTGGATAGAATGTAATGATGAAATACGACATTCCTACTTGATATTGTAACAGTAACTATTACAATAGTTCTATCACAATTCAAGACCATAATAATGCATTAATTCACTTTAGTAAAGTTTCCACATATGTTCATATTTCATATTTACAAAAAAATGAAACAAAACCCAGTTTGCTTAGTAGCAGGTAGATAATTTCTGAAAGTTTTGCCCCTGCTGCTACTCGCTTATGATGAGCAGGATAATTATGTGAATAACATGAGAAAGTACATTGACTTTTCTGTTCGTTTTCTAGATGTGCTTGATTGAATAATATAGGAGCAGCAACACAGAATTGCCTCTAAAACTTTTTCTGTAGGAATGCAAATACTACAGTAGTCCATTTTCACAAATGACCTTTCAATTAAAAAACAAACCTTCATATACGAAGTTATAAATCTAAATAAAATGAAATCTAGCTTTCGCAACAGAGAGAAAATAAACTATATTCCTCTCTCCTACTGAAACCAATGAATTGCAATGGGGTGTTTTCTGATTGAGCTATTTTAGTAGCTGACTACGTCACGAGTAAGATTTTTTTATCCAATGTGAGATACAGTATGAAAAAAGAGAGGGGGTTCAGGTTATACTCACTTTCTTGATCGGTTTTGATTGCTTCAAACGGATCCATTTAAACATTTTGCTGCTTTGTTGGCAGCAGCTTCTTGAACTGAAGGCAAAACTGAAAAGGTTTCTATTTCTTTTCCTTTTCCTCTGCCACCTCTTCCTGGTCCGATTGCTTAGTGAAGTTTAATAGGCTTATTTTGTATTTCACTATCATTTATGAAGAAAGACTTTGTACCATCTGCGCTAGGACCTACGGTTTCAGAGACAGCCACTCTGCTTACAGCAAGATCACATGTTCTACAGCATTATCTTGTGATTTGCAGATGCCACAGCAACAATTATGTGTAGTAGCAAACACCCCACAAACTTGACTTTTAGCATTGTAGAGAGAAGGCTTAAATGCAAAAGACATTTGATGCGGATATTAATTTTTAATATGACTTTTTTCTGAGTGACAAGGGATTGGATAGCTAAGAATATTTGATCAATTCAAACATTTGGATTGTTTCCAATCTTTTCATTATCTGCACTAAACTAATACTAAAATATGGAAAATTGGCTTGGGGGGGGGGGGACACCCTATTACATTTTATTATATGTATATTTTTGAGGAATAAGTACACCTTTTCTTATGCGGCAATACTGTCTACCATTTATTTGGATCTAAATTTACTCCAAGTGGGGGGAAAATATCCCAGTAAATCTACCAGGATGTTTACCTAACACTTTAGAATAACCTGTTGGTCAAACCTTTGTATGAATTTCTCCTGAACAAATCTGGTGGGTGGGTAAGCTGGTGTAGAAATGATTAACGAAAGAATCTGCAATAAAAGCCCTTTGAAATGCTGACTAACTGTTAAGTACATTGGAAAAGATACTGTTTGTTAAAGCCTTTAAACTTTTACAAGTATCTTCCCACTCTATGTACAATAGGCTGGATTAATAGCTTTGGCGGGCCATATCTGGCCCGCAGGCCATAATTTGAAGACCCCTGCCTTAGAAAATAGGAGAAGCTTTGGAAAACCTGAAGCCAGTGGCCTGGGCCTGCACTAGACCCCCCCCTACAAAGCTTCTACCACCTCTGAGGCACCTATACTCAGTTTAATAATCTCACTGGGGAGAGGAGGGATGGGGTTATTAAGCAAAGTATAAGGTGCCTCAGGGTAAGTTGTTTAACAACTATCTTGATTTGCAACCATTAATGGGAAGACTCCATTTTGGCTGGATATCAGGGACTACCCGTACTCCCAGGAGTCAACTAAAACATATAGTGTAAACATTGTAAAATCTCTTTAAATCAGATTTTATTCTCAAATATATAAAATGCTATCTTCATTGGCAAATAAATGTAGCTTGCAGATATTCAGAAGTAAAGGCTTATAAAATGATACAAAGGCCATGAAAAAGGACAAAATGACCAGCTATAAGAACAGTGTGACCTATTACGATTCAAAGTAATAATATCTTTCTAATTACAGCACTCTAATTTAAAACCTGTAAATACAGCAATATTATTTTAAACCTAAATTAGAAATTGTGTTTTAAACTTATTGACAAGATCATCTGCCCTGCAATAGAAGAAGTGTATTCACTACATGCGTATTCAATATTTCTGTCCATGTAGCTTTGTTAAGAATCATTCATTTAATCTTTTTCCTAAAATATTCAGTGATACTTGGACAGAAGGAAAAGTTAACATATAACTAAATGGACCAACTTAAGATCAGATGGTGGTTATTATAAAATCTTTTTTATGGTTTATACTGCACACATGACCATGTCTACAAAATCTTAATCCTTTAGATCAAATGTAGCTTTTTATGGGGGAAATGCAGTAATTAGTAATGGTCTTTTAAAGGTATGCAATTACATCTCCGAAGCTTTCCTTTTTTTTAGTAATCTTTTAATCCAGTGCATCATCGCCATTTTCATTCAAGAAGTTTGACATTTTCAATCTTTTGACCAACAAATTTACCCAAGATTGTTATACTAAATTCCCTAAATTCAACATTCTGATTTGCTGAATTTGTGAAACAACCAGTATATTTGTTACCTAATCAGGCATATATATAATTCACTGAAAAATAATACCCCTCATCCAAGATAAATATAATTTGGAACATATTCTATAAAGTTATCAAAAAATGCCCAGCTGATAAAATAAATGAGGTACATATATACCTACAACAGAAAATAACTGAGTGAATTTCTTGACAAGTATTCTTAGGATTACTAAGGACTTCACATCTTGAGAAGTGATTAAACTTAAATACAATGACATCATGCTAGTCTTGTATATTGATTTCTTACTAAGCAACTGAGTAAGATAACTGCTATGCTACTACACTAAATAAAATTAATAATTGTTGGTCTCCATCAGTCTGTCATCAAGACCCAACAAAAGAAGCTGAAGGAGGGAGGGAGGGAAGGAGGAAGGAAACTTCAAATACATTGCTATAAAGAGGCAGTATTCCAACAGTTTGGAAGGCTCTTACTCTTCCTGTAATAAGGCCACTTTTTAAGAAGTTGGAAATAATCCCAATTGTCATGGTTTCCATGCTATCCCAAAATTGGTTAAATCTTTTTAAACTTAATATTAATTGCTTTAGAAGTTATCAACTTAACCATGATCAAATATGTGTAGTTCTTGGAAAATCTGAGATAAAAGATAAGGCTGCTTGCTTTCAACATTAACATTCTTCTTAACTTTTGATTGCATTTTGCTACTGCAAAATTGTATTCTAGTAACATTTTGTTGTAAATTTATGTAGTGTCAATTTCAGAGTTTTCCTTTCCCTAGTATACTTTATACAATGGTAGCAAAGCGACTGCTAAGTTTTTATGTATTTATTAGGAATATATTAGTCATTTTTAATAGCAAAGGACTCCTAAAACAATGTACAATGCAGAACCATTAGGGAGAATTCAAAATATAAATTATACAGCTGAGCTAAAAAAAATAATCAACAAATCTAAAAATAGTTGCAGCAGAGCCACAAACTGAAGAATCCTTAGCTGATATTTTCATCTGTGTGGGCATGGAGACTGTGTAGGCACGGAAACTAAGGATGGACAGTTCAAGTAGTCCTCAACTTACAACAGTTCATTTAGTGACTGTTTGAAGTTACAATGTTGCTGAAAAAAGGGACTTACGATCGTTTTTCACACTTACAACATTGCAGCATCCCAGTAGTCACATGATCAAAATTCAGTTTGGCAACTGGTTCATATTTATGACAGTTGCAGTGTTCCAGGGCCATGTGATCCCCTTTGGGATAAGCAAAGTAAAATGGGGAAACCAGATTCATTTAACAAATGGGTTACTAAATTAACAACTCCAGTGATTCACTTAACAACTGTAGCAAGAAAGATTGTAAAATGGGGCAAAACTCAGCTAACAAATATTTTACTTAGCAACATATATTTTGGGCTCAATTGTGGTCATAAATCAAGGATTACCAGTTTGTTGACAAAATTCCAGTCTCTTCTGGTTTTCATGGCAGGTATATGTAGAATATCTGAATAGGAAGATGAAGTCCATACGAAGATTCCATCTTTTTGTTCTCAGAGGCAAGCCTACCATTTGTGCTTAATACCTGAGGTACTATGAGGACACAGATTGTTGCTGACTTGTAAATCACTTAGAGAGGGTTGTAACAAGCACCGTGAAACAGTGTATAAGTCTAACTGCTATTGCTGTTGCTACTTGATAAACATATTTGTGATGGTTTTATACTTATCCTTTTAGTGAGTCTGATTTTTGTCAGAAGTTGTGTTTCCATTAGCAAACCTCAAGATCAGCAGTATCATGTTTAGATTAGTGAGGAAGCTATTGAATAAATATGCCTGGGAAAGGACATAACACGTCAATATCTAACACAGTTCTTCTCATCTTCCATTACATCTTCTGTACCTTCCTATCATATAGTCAAGGCTGTGGGTTTCCCAGTTGCACTGTATGGCTGTGAAGGTTGGCTCATAAGAAAAGCTGAGCATCAAAGAATTGAGGCCTTTGAATTATGGTACTGGAGAAGACTTCTGTGTGTCCCTTGGACTGCAAGGCAATCAAACTGGTCAGTCCTAGAGAAGATCAATCCTGACTGCTTTTTAGAAGGTCAGATCCTGAAGATGAAACTTAAATACTTTGGCCACCTAATGAGAAGGAAGGATTCACTGGAGAAGAGCCTAATGCTGGGAAAGATTGAGGGCAAAAGAAGAAGGGAGAACAGAGAATGAGGTGGCTGGATGGAGTCACCGAAACAATAAGAATGAGCGTAAATGGACTCCGGGGGATGGTGGAGGACAAGAAGGCCTTGAGAAATGTTGCCCATGGGGTCGCGATGGGTTGGACATGACTTCACAACTAACAATAACAACACCTTCCTATCTTTGTTTCTGCAAAACAAACACAAGCACCTGCCCTCTCTCTTCTCTCACATTCTATTGAAATGCATTCTGCAAACTATTCACAGCATAAAACTAGCTATATAATAAAAACTTACATTGTTCATCTTTTGATGATCTGCAGGAATATATTGAAGGAATAGCAGTTGAATCACGCAAATAAAAGATGCAGCAGGCTATCCTGCAACGTTTCCCTATCCTCTTAATGACTGCACATAGCAATGATTTTTTTCAAAAGATGGAGGAAGTGATATTGAAAAAGAACCCTGTGAAGTTACTATTAACGTATATACTGTCCTCTAGGTGGCAACATATAGGATCATTCAAACCCAAATTATTACAGTTAGAAGGGTAAACTTCACAAACACTGAAAGCACCTAGCTCTCCCATTCAACACAGAACCCCAAATGTGGCAATGTCAAAATAGCATTTCTCATAAGTCTTGAGTGTAGGAAGCAAGAATCAAACTGCTGCATTATTGATTCATTTGTATATATTGCTTTCCACCCAAGCAAATGCTTTGATGATCAACACATTCAGGCATCACACTCAATTGAAGCCCATGCTGGGAGATGGGGGCAAATCACATGGATAGTTTTATGTGTGTAAATGGGGGGTGGGTCATAAGGTGGCATTGCACATTCAGAAAGCTGCTGGTTAAACTCTGTTTAAAAGCAGATGGCTATAATCTAAATTTATACTTCTGGCTCACACTGTGGATTATTTGCTTATATAAATAGTGAAAAAACTCAATAGCAACAGGAGAATTTATTCTCACTCATGCCAAATTTCTGACTCTCTGCCAACTAAATGTGAAGAAATGACTTCCTGCTGCTTCAAATTAATAGTTTAAGAAACTGAAGTATTTTAATCTTCCTTTAAAAAAAAGACCATTATTCTAAAGCTCATTCTGAATGGATTTCAGAAATGGATCCCAATTCCCCTTCTTATATAGAAATAGAAGAGAAATTTGATTATAGTAAGACTGAATGAACAGATTGCAATTATCTGTATAGCTTTGCACTTCTCTAAATTTCACAATTCAGGGGCTTGATAAAAATAGATAAAATATGTTAAGAAAATATTATATTAATCAAAAATTTGTTTATTTGTATGCCACCTATCTCTTAATAACTTAGATGACTCACAACAATCAAATAATTTATAATAAAATCAATAAAAATAAAAATAAATTAAAATATTAGGGATGTTATTAAATTAGGGAAGAATGTAATGAAAAGAGGGTCAATTTCATATGATTATGTGTGTTTAACATGCACATATTAAAAACATTCAGGATTTCAAATACAGGGAGTCCCCAATTTACAACAGTTCATTTACTGACCATTCAAAATTGCAGCGTTTTTTACATTCATGACCGTTGCAGCATTCCCATGGTCATGTGATCAAAATTCAGATGTTTGGCAATTGGTTCATACTTATGACCATTGCTGTGTCCCAAGGTCATGTCTTCTCCTTCTGACAAGCAAAGTCAGACTGACTTAACAACCACGTTAGTATTTTAACAATTGTGGGGATTCATGTAACAACTATGGCAAGAAAGGTCGTAAGATGGGGCAAAACTCATTTAACAACAGAAATTTCCTCATTTAACAACAGAAATGTCGGGCTCAATTGTAGCTGTAAATCAAGGACTATCAGTGACAATTAAAAAGAAATAAGAAACTGTTGTAAAACTAAGACAAAGTGAAAAGTGAACTGTAATAGAAAGCAAAATCATCCATTCCTATTTGATATGTTACAGCCTACCCTAGACAGAGGAAATGGTGTATCCTAGAATTTTATTTACAAAACTTCTACGATGATCTTAGACTATGAAAAGTAGGCTGGAAAAAGCATGGTGTTGAATAGTTTGACAATGGCAAATGGAAGTGTTAGAAGCATGCCAACTACAGTGTTAAGCATTATTGTGTGGTTATGACTGATTTAAATTTACAAGTTTCTCATTGCATTCACTAACCCTTAGCTTTTGCAGAGGGGTACCAAAGAAAGTAACTGTGTAGAGGACACATATGGTGATGAGTCTGTATCATTTTTTTTGCTATATATAGGTACATGTACTGGTGCCAATGTGCAATTTAAATGTTACCACAGCATGGAATCCAAAGGAACATTAAGGAAATAATTGTACTAAAAATTATATTACTGCAAAAGTGGAAACATACTAGAATAAATGAAGCTGGTGAGGCAGGAACAAATAATTTCCATGCTAATGACAACTGTTATAATGGTCAAGCTTCCGATTTAAAATGCTGGAGAAAAAAAGTCTAGAATTTAAATCATGGAGCACAGATTTGGATAAGATTATTATTTTTATATGTTGCAGTGGGCAAAGGCAGTGACTTGTTCCTGGTTCCTTCATTCTTGTTCCTGGTAAAGAAGCTACTCTTGCTATACTGTCTTTGAGAGTCTTCTGCCAGTAAGACAATTCCTGAACAAAGGGTTAAGAATGTGGAAAGCCAGAATTTAGCTGTATCAGTATGTTGCGTGGCAACTGAGGTGTTGATTGAGGAAGAATAAATGGAAAATCACAGAGGCCAAATTTGCTCTTGTTGCCGCATTCTGAATGAGAGAAGTCTCCCCTGTTGTGCTGAAAATGAATAGCAGCAAAGTGATAGGAATAAACCAATTCCTTTACTTATCATACCTGAAATATGCACAAATCAAGACAACAGTCTTTGGCTGTGACAATAGCAATCCACAGAGGGGGTGAAAACAGGTAAGACTACGGTCTAAACCAGTGATGGTGAACCTGATGAAATCTGGGTGCCAAAAAGGGTGTATGCTTGTGCGCTTGTCATGAACATGACTCGGACGAGGAGCTGCCCAGAGGGCATGCACACATGAGAAAATGAACCTCTGATTTCTGGCATGTACATGCATGCCAGCCAGCAAGTCTTCCGGTTACTGGCGTGCATGCACATGTAATGATCAGCTGGACAGCATGCATGCTCATGCCGGAAAATGGAAGACCAGCTCTTCCAGTTTCCGGCGCTGCCACACACACACAAAGGCCAGAAGATCATTGCATGCGCATGCATGCCAGAAACCTAGAAGAAGAATGGGTGATGCCACATATGCTAGGTATCATGGCTCTGCATGCTACTTCGGGCATGTGTGCCACAGGTTTGTCATCACGGGTCTAAACTCCGGCCTTTTGTGTGACTATTGATATTGCATGCACATACAAAGGATTTAACCTTGCAGCTCTTACTTGTTTTGACCTCCTCTGTGACTGCCACCGGCAGTTGCTTTTCTAAAATCTTGACTATTTCTTAAATGAAAGTATTGTGCAACCAACATAATTAATGAGTTTACTTATCTCTAATCATAAAAACAAAGTAAATAGAAGAAATGGTCTCAAAATAAATAAAGACATGAAGCTTTCAGACTGCACATGATCCATGTATTTGCTGAGCTTATTGACTACAAAAGATAATACTATTCACACTTTATTTGGGAAAGAAACCAATTATACTGGCATATATCTATAAGGCAGATATTATTTGTGTAATTTAGAAATATTATATAAATTGGTCATTTAAGATTTATTGCTGCAACCCAGACTGGTTCTCCAAACAGAGAACATGGCATAGCATTATCATCAACGCCATTTCCAAATATCCCACACATAGAATATTTATTCAGGCAATAAAGTTTTATATCTTTGCTCCTTTTGAAAGTAACATCGGGCCACATATCAAATGAAAATTTAATTTGAAACACATGAAATTTTAGTTGTGGAGTGGAGAGAAAAAATTAGAGCAAAAAATTATAGCAAAGAAAATTCTTGCCTTCTAGTTCATCCAAACAATGTTTTCATCATTCTACAATGCAATTTGGATTTAAACTCTGGGCCTCATATTTTAAAATGTGCACCAGTTTTCACAACTGATAGCCTGTGCCCTTGAAGATTAGCTTTGAAAGGCTTGTAGTCTATCTGTACCAAGCTCTAATCCTGAAGCCGAATAGCCCAACTTCTTTGTCAATCTATCCCCAATGCCCTCCAATTTTCTCTGGAAAGCTTGCAGCAAATATGAACACACACACACACACACACACACACACACACACACACACACACACACACACACACACCTGTGCTGTGTCTTCCGAGTTCTGCTTTCTGAAAAGGCAAATGAGGCTACCATAGCACAAATCTTCAGCTTGCATAGCATCGCCAGCCCAACATTCATACCTTTAAAACCAAACAAAGATAGCAAACTGTTCAAGGGGACAACTGGTAGCTTCACTGAAACAAACAAAACCCAAAACATTGTGGTTTTGCCGTGACTTCTCCGAAGTCAAACTGGCCCTCCTAATTTGCCAATGACTCTCTGTCCTTTTTCTGCCATCCTTCCTATCTTTGTTCAGAAGCAGTATGTGTTCCATATATTCCAATAAAGCGTGAAAGACACTTAAGCTCTTCCCTTATGAAGGTCAACATACACATCACGCAGAATCTTGGTGATTCTCTTAAAGGTATTATTTTAAAAACACTTGCTACTCCCACCCCCACCGATAAAAAATTATCCAGGATTTCAATGTATGCATAATTGACTTTTCCTGCATGCCTATAGTTGCAGTGAGTAGACAGCCACTTAGAAATATACATTCTATGTGACAATTGGCATATGACACAATCTATAGTTTTATTTCTCAGCTATTATTACTAACATTTGCCGGGCACCTAATTCTATGAAGAAATGCCCCTCAATTTTTGTTTCTCACCTGTTCTTCTGTGTTTTAGAGATGTCAGATTTTCAAGAATAAATCCTACCTTGTCACTGTCTACTGTATTCTGAGAAGTCCTGGATGCAATTGAAATCGTGTCAGGCTGACTGCTTCCATCTCCTTGGCTGTCGGCATCTTCTCCTCCCTCTCTGCAGAGGAAAAAACAGGAAGAAATTTCTTGAATGAATTTGAAAAGTGTTCAGGCACAGTGTGAAGAAGAATTTGTTCAGCTGATCACACATGTGTTACAACTTAGTCTGTAATTTAGAATGCTGATGTCACCCCTACAGTGTGGTTAGTGCATAATAACCACTTTTGCTCTTTAAAACTGACTATTCCAGGTTTATATAGTGACAGCAACATATCTCAAAATAGCTCCATAATGAATGTGGCAGGCCAATGACCTGTTCTGCTTGGCTTTCTCACTTAACCAAACCCAGCCATCTAAATTATAGCCTAGCTGTTTTGCAAAACTGATGTCAATACCTCAGTTCTCACGTGTTCTGTGGTTTAAATGATGCAGCTATCAAACTTTGAAAAATATAAAATATGAACAAACTAATTTATTCTCCTTTTAAAATATTTCTGATAATTTGAAATCCTATGGAGTATTTTCCACCCTTCATTCCAATTTCTGCTTATAGGATGCTACTGTAAGGAACTTCAATGCTAGAACTTTTTTGTTTAAAAAAATAGAGGACATGACTCTTGTAAAGTATGTTATCAATAATCTAATGTAATCAGTACAGACTATTAATACACCAACTTCTAGGGAAGGTTAGCATCTACTTGTGTGTAAGTACTCATGGGCCATTGCTTTAACACCATTTTAATCCTACCAAAATAAAGTACATAATCTAAATCCAAGTAGATGGATTTAGATACAGATACAGACAGACAGAAACACACAGACAGATCTGACTAAGCATTACCTCATTAAACATTTTTATAAGCTAAAAACTATTTTCACCAATTATATTTCCCAACTACTGCTCAGAAAGTCTAAACTTGATCTACAAAGTGCAAGAGTTCTTATATAACTTATACTGGTGTAGTTCATTAAGCTATGATCTGGTTTAGGTGTGTGTATGTGTGTGGTGTGTGTGGCTTATCATGGTATGTGGATCTACTTATATTGTTATTCAACAATGGTTTAAATCCAGATTGAATTCATAGTGCAGATCCAGTCTTTCTGTGGCAAAACAGTTGTTTTATATAGAACATTCACAAAACGATTAAGATTACCTCTTACTGTTGTTCCTTTGCTTGGCTGGGGTTTTGGGGAGCTGGATTGGCTCTTTCAAAGCTCCTTTTAAATGTATCATTCTTTCTTGTATCACTTCTCGAATATTTTTAATCCATTCTTGTTTAGTTTCAATACTGGTTGCCTAAACATTTGAACAGAAAAGGCAGAAGATAGAATTGCAGTATTTCTCAAGTAGGGTCCTGTATTTTGGTTCTTTTTAAAAGTTGCTTTCATTCATTTGCCTAACTAACAGAACAGTTTTCTTGATAAGACAGCAGAAGTTCATGTGCTAAAAGTACATTGCTAGTAAAAGAAAGGCAGATAAAGATAAAATAATATATGTATTGTATGTGTGTGTGTGATATATAATATGACACAACCCAACCCAGTATACACACACCCATATGTAATATGTATAATATGCTTACAGAGGGGAAATTGTTCTTCTATTACTAGTTTCTCAAACAAAGCCTCTAAAATGATGGAGCTTTGTAAAATGACCCTAACCTAAAAAAAACCATTAGCACTAAGAAAGCTATTTGTCTTATGGTAGCTTTTAAATAAATAAATAATAAATAAATAAGTAACTTCTGCTACGATCAGTAAAAAAATAAATAGTATTGTTTGCTCCACACTGTGTTAAAACAGCAGATCATTTCATTCTAATCTAATGAAGCTTAGGGTAATTTCCTTCCAATGTTACATGTTTTAATGAGGTCGTCCCCTAGTGATAGTTTTTAAAAAAACTATTCTTAAAAATAGTTTTAAAACTATTGTTAAAAACCACTAGGGCAAATTATAAAAAAATGGGAACATGGTAAAAAAACATAGTTTATGTATAAAACCATGTACCTATATATGATCATATACTGGATTACAGCCAGTTAAACTAAATTCAAACAATGAGAAGAACTAGAGTAAAATTAAGAATGAAATCTGAATGCTTGATGAAGATAGCCTTGGAAGTGAGAACAAATTAGCAGCAGCTAAAGGCTACTTCCTAATGTATGGTGCATATATTGTTGTATGTAGGCTTTGGTGCCTGATATATAGAATGATTGTTGCAGATTGAACAAATACACTCTATGCTTTACCCAATTATTTTGATGTATTGTGTATGTGGTAACTAAAACAGATGGACTAATGCATTCAAATAGCATTATGTTGAATAGACTAGAATCCCTGATGTATGAAGTGAAGCTCACATTACTTATGAATGTATGGCATGTGTGTGTAAACTACCTCACCTTTTACATCTACTATGTACACTTGTCCCACAGTTTCATATACTGAGTAGCAAGATCTGAAATGGGTCTCTGTGTAAGTTCAATTGGATGGGAAAAGGCCCCAGGTTGTGATTATTGATCTGGATGTTTCTACTGAAGAAAAAAATATATAAAGCATTGGAGATAGTGGAAAATAATTTTGGAGACTTACTTTTAACACTGTTTTGTTATCCGAAGAGGGAGTCCGTCCAGACCATAAGGCAAACTTGCATGGATCACCTTCCACATGCTCTGTTACTCCCAATTCTGAGGTCTGTAAGGAAAGAACATGTAGCTGAAACTGATATGTTCATGAATTTTTGAATGATTCATTTATAATGGCTAAGTACATTTTTATGCTACAAATTTAATAATAAATACATTTTTAAGCTCTTTCATATCTTTATTAACCATTTCTACTTTAGTAAAGTACAATAAAATGAATCAATGTAAAGTACGATCATGTAGAAACAAACAGAAAGCTTGATTTATCTTCCACCCCCAACATAATAAAGTCCTGAAGCGCATAAACATCCTTGCAGACTTACCAGTAATTTGTTCTTGTAAACATATTTAGTATGTCCTGTAGAATCTTTTATCTCTTTGCTAAAAACTAGAGAGATTTCAAAGAGAAACAAATGTCTCTCACGACCCTTCCGGATGAGAGATTTGGGATCCCATACTTGGAATGAATCCTGAAGAATCAGTTCTCCCTGAACATCCAAATTTTCATCAAATCCTGTGATAAATACAAACAAAAATGAAAAAAGAAACACTCGTAACATTGGTTTCAAAAACCCACACTCTATCCATGGCTAGATAGTACTGAGCTTGGTGGAAGAATGGTCTTTCTCAATATATCAGAGGACCTACTTGGAATGTGCATCCAGATGAGACTCGGAGGTATGGTGAAGGAATAACAGCTCTTTAGCATTTGGATGGAAATTCAAATGTAAATAAAAACAATCAAAGGTACAAAAATATATTATGCAATGAGGGAGAATGGAAATAGCAAATTGATGTCCAAGGAAGATTCAGGTACTCCTTAAAATGGACAAAGTTTAACAATTGGAGATTTGTAAAGGCACACTTAGGTATTTCTAAAAGGTGGCCCTAAGAATGAGTAATGCAGTTCATGATATGAACATTCCTAATGCCTTTTGCAATTGGATGCGAGGTGCTCCAACACTGGAGGTTTTAAAGAAGAGATTGGACAACCATTTGTCTGAAATGTATAGGGGTTCCTGCCTGAGCAGGGGGTTAGACTAAAAGACCTCTTCCAGGGTGTTTAATTCTGTTATTCCTCATAGTTGTTCATTATTAACTACTTCATAGTTATCAGTAAGACAGACAAATACCATATTTTTAGGAGTATAAGACACACCAAGATTTTGAAGAGGCAAATTTTTTAAAAAAGTTTATGTACTCTGCAGACCTCCCAAAACGGGCCCATTTTTTTGTCCAAAAAAAGGCATGCATAGACTGTAGGAGGCTTGTAAAGTGCTCCTGGGGGCTGCCTCCCAAAACAAGCAAAAAATGGTCTGTTTTTTGTAAAACGGGCCCGTTTTTTGTCAAAAAAAGGGCATGCATAGCCTTTAGGAGGCTTATAGAGTGCTTCGGGGGGCTGGATGGGTAAAAACAACAAAGCAACAGCCCATTTTTTGCTTGTTTTGGGGGGGGCAGGAGCCCTCAGAGCACTCTGAAAACCTCCTAAGGCTATGCATGGCCATTTTTGCAAAGGGGCGGGGTTTTGGGAGGCAAAAAAATGCTGCATTCAGTGTATAAGACACACCCAGATTTACACCCTCTTTTTTGATATGTACTGTATTTTTCAGAGTATAAGATGCACCTTCCCTCCCTTTTTTGAGGGAAAAAGGTGTATCTTATGCTCTGAAAAATACATATATATAGCCTTATATCTACAGCCTGTCATATCCATGCCCGTTCTCCTTTCTGGCAGATTAATATTTACTTACCTTCCAGCATGCTTACATGCATGGCATCATTGGCTTTCTTGGGAACACTAAGCATCACTTCCAAACCATCCTTGAGCTCTCCTTTTCCTTCTTCACAGCATGTTAAAAGCTCCTGGAAAAAAATGCATAAACAAAACAAAACCCCTGGATAAGTTTCTTCCCTTGTGATTGCAGCCAATCAAGTCATTTGCAGGCTGTAAGTTACTTTCTTCATAGCTATGGCAATTGTCAAATACTTGAGTGTCTTTTTATATACTTCAGGAACTGTGACAGCCAGGAGACAACAAGTTCTCTTATTAAAGCAACTGCAACAGTTTCATAATTAAGGGGTTATTAAGTCTGATTCAACATTCCCATTTTATAGATTGTGTAGCAGAGTGTTGTTTCAGTTCCCCTGATAACTGAGAAGATTAAATATTTCCATGGAATAGGTAATTTGATATGATATACTACTATACTATTACTTAGTTAACCAGGATAAATGGTCTTTTACCCAAGCCTTTCCAAAAAGGTTGGGAAGAGGGATTATTCTAATTATTCTAATAGCCATGAAGGTCAGTATCAAGGATAAATTTTACTAAAGTAAATTATTATTTACTAAAGTAAATAAAAACTCAGAGAGTGTAAATAATGAGCCAAAAAATCATGTTGTATACCACCTAGGTCAGTGACTTTTCTTCCAGGAACTGTAAATAAAATTATACCAATAGTCAAAATATCTGTCTAAGATTTTGAGATGACATAGCCTTATAGAAGTGCATATAGTTGTAAGTCTTGATTCTAACTAAAGAAAAGAATTATAGCAACCCTAAGTTAACCCTGGCATCCATTGGAAAGTAGAGAGGGAGATATATATGCAGACAGTTCTATGCAATACCTCGGCTTTGTCAACCTAGGCTTGCCAATCCTGGATGAAAGGCCTTGTCTATTAAACTGGGCCTTAAGCAGGGGTGGGTTCCTGCCAGTTCTAAACTCTTCTATAGAAGAGGTTCCACAAATCTACAGTGTCATTTAGAACCGGCTCCAGCTCCCTCCCCCTGCCCGTCCGCACATCATCAAGATGAAGAGCGAGAGGAGGAATTCTGGGAGTTGAAGTCCACAAGTCTTAAAGCTGTCAAGTTTGAACACCCCTGGGATTTTTTTTCTAAAGGGTTAGGGATGCAAAGGTCTTGTTACTTGACAGCTTTAAGACTTGTGTGCTTCAAATGCCAGAGTTTCTGAGCCAACATTTGCTAAGCAAGAGCGTTGTTAAGTGAGTTTCACCACATTTTACATGTTGGCCACGCCCACTCAGCCATGTGACTGCCAAGCCACTCCCACTCAGTCACATGGCTGGCAAGCCACATGGCCAGCAAGCCACTCCCACAAAGCAGGCCACACCTACAAAAGGGGTTCCAAAAAATGTTGAAACCCACCACTGGCCTTAAGTTACCACCTGGGTCACTATTCATTCTTAGATTATTTAAATAAGGCAGCAACCTGATCAAACCTAGTAAAATGTTTTAATATCTTCCTTCTCTGTTATATCAGTGGCACCGTCTTCCTTCTTTACTTATGACAAGCAAAGTCAATGGGGAACCCAATGGGAAAGGAGAAAATGACCTCTCTGAGCCTGGCTCCCTTTATTAGATTGAGTAATGCCCTAACCTCTTCTCTAATGTCTCTCTCTTACATGATTCCAACTGATCTTTCTATTCAGCCTCCATCCCAATTGGTTTATCTTCATCTTTCTTGATCAGCCAAGTCTCTTCTTCCTATTTCCAGCATTTCTGAACTAGTATTAGCCCAGGAAGCAGGATCTAACCCTTTTTCTAATTGTCTATCCTTCCTTTGACTTAACAGGCTGAGGCAGGACCTCAGTTTCCACAGAAGGAATCCTAGCATCAACATGGGCAGCAGTACCCTCAGACTTTTCCATCTCTAATTACAGAGTATAAACTCTGGTTCAATGTCTGTTTTCAGAGGTCGATATTCTGGACAGTGCCTGCAGGGTAGAAGATGTATGTGCTCCCAATTGTTTTCTCTGTAGAGGTAGTCCTTGACATATGACCACAACTGAGCCCAAAATTTATGTTGCTAAGCGAGATGGTTGTTAAGTGAGTTTTGCCTCATTTTATGACCTTTCTTGCCACAGTTGCCAAGTGAATCATTGCAGTTATTAAGTTACTAACATGGTTGTTAAGCGAATCTGGCTTCCCCATTGACTTTGCTTGTCTGAGGGTCGCAAAAGGTGATCACATGATCCAAGGACACTGCAACTGTCATAAATATGAATCAATTGTCAAACATCCAAATTTGGATCATTTGATCACAGGGGTGCTGCAATAGTCATTTGAAAAAAAAAACCCAGTCATAAGTCACTTTTCAGTGCCATGGTAAGTTTGATTACTAAACAAATGGTTGTTAGTTGAGGACTATCTAATGCCCATTCTTTTTTCCTTTTCATTTGTATCATTAATAGGCCTCCTTGAATTCCACCATTGTCACCAATTATTGCAGGGTGGATTTTTTTTGAGACACCAACGATCAGGTTGAATCAGACTCAAAGGCAAAAAATATTTGAAATTTATATGGTTAGATTTTTGTATCTCCCTTTATGGGGGAGGGGGGAAGATATTTTTATTTTACAAATGGAAAGCTTACCAATTAGAAAAGAAATGTAAGTTAATAAACATCTTCAACTACTGGTAGTTCAGAAATTAATCTTAATAAGACCAAAAACTCTATAAAGCCTTAGTAAGACTACATCTAGAGTACTGCATCCAGTTTTGGTCACCACATTACAAAAAAGATGTTGAGACTCTAGAAAAAAGTGCATAGAAGAGCAACCAGGATGATTATATGACTGGAGATTAAAACATATGAAGAACGGTTACAGGAACTGGGCATGGCTAGTCTAGTGAAGAGAAGGACCAGGGGAGACAATGTTCCAATATTTGAGGGACTGCCACAGAGAGGAAGGGGTCAAGCTATTTTCCAAAGTACCTGAAGGCTAGACAAGGAATAATGGATGGAAACTGAACAAGGACAGATTCAACCTAGAAATAAGGAGAAACTTTCTGACAGTGAGAACAATCAACCAATGGAACAGAAGTTGCCTTCGGACGTTGTGGGAGCTTCATCACTGGAGGCTTTCAAGAAGAGACGGGACTTCCACCTGTCAGAAATGGTGTAGGGTCTCCTGCTTGGATGGACGGTTGGACTAGATGACCTACAAGGTTCCCTTCCAACTCTGTTAATCTGTCGTTAATCTGTATTTTCTGTTTTAACCAATTATTTTTATGCGCTCTTTATCTGTACAATATTTTGTATACCTGTACAAAGTCCAATTTCACTATATTCTTATATCTTTCTATTCTGTGCCTCAAATACATTTGTTTGTTGCCGACATCTATATTTCTGTGATCTAAACCCCTGAGCTGCCACTGTCTATGCTGCTACATTTTTTTTAGAAACCAGTTTGTATTTTATCATTTTTTAGGTTTTTTTCCGTTATGTCAAAGTTACTTTCTCCTTCCTCTTTTCAGCTTGTTTATTCTTGGCTTGGCTTCTGGACTGTTTTTCCTCTTTTGAATCTTGGCTCCAGCTGAGAAAAATGGCTTGAAGACTTTTTACCTGATACCTCTCTGAGAGAAAGAAATAAACTCGTTTTTCTCTTTAGTTTTCTCAGCTGCTGCCTCCTTTCTTATTGCCTCTTTCTCGGCAGGGTTACCTAGTCTTTGGTTTTACTCATTACTTTGACTCCTGGGCTTTGGCTCAATTTCTTCATGAGCTCTGTGGCTAGAGTTCCCAAGCAACCACCTTGTCTTCCTCTTCTCTCTCTTCCCTACCTCCCCCCAACACCGCTACTTGATTGGCATCTGCATTGTCCTGGCAATGGGGGAAGGATAAGAAGAGAGTAGGAGCAAGAAACACAGGTGCTCATAATCTCCAGACAGTCCTTCCACATCATCTTGGACATCCCCTTTATAAATATAAGTAGTCTTTGACTTACAACAGTTTATTGAGTGACTTTAGTGTGAAGCAGTGGTGGGTTGCTAACCGGTTTACTACTGGTTCGCTTGTGCTCATGTGTGCGCTCGCGCGTGCACACAACACTTCTGCGCATGCACAGAAGCTTCCAGATGGGTGGGCGGAGCTTCCTGCCGCTGCTACCGGTTTGGTCGAACTGGGCTGAACCAGCAGCAACCCACCTCTGATATGAAGTATATAAATACATATCAGAATAACAACAAAATCAATGGCATACCTTTAATAAAAGTTGATACTTTGTAATCCTCTGGACAGGCTTGATCAAATATGAGGAAATGGAGTTGGCCAGACCATGCCTTTGTTGAATTTCCTTCAAAAAAAGTAAAAACAACACTAAACTTTCCCAAAAGATGACAAAACAGATAACAAAAATGCAAGAAAAAAGATTTGCAGATTCTTTAGCAATTTAAAAATCTACAAATAGTTTTTTTTTATTAAAAAGGTATGTGATAGACAAATCTTGTAACTTCTGCTCTCTTCCTATTACCATTTAGAAAGAACCACTTGATGTTGATGTTATTTAAATGCCTTAGGACCTGAAGCATATCTCTGATGCTCATTGCAGAAATATGCTATAGAACCTGATGCTACTTTTTTTTTAAGTCAATTGAACCAAAACCAAAGTTGAGTTAATTTAAATTAACTAGCTATTATGATCAATTTTGTTTCTTCCATTAATTTAAAGGACAAATGGCCCCAATTGATCTAGGTTTTTTATTTTTGTTACTGCTCCCCCCCTTCTTTTTCATCACATTGAATATTAAGATTCCCTCTAATTTCTGTATGAGAAAAAAATCTTAAGTTTTTTAGACAAAGGAGTCAGGAAGCACATAAGGCAGATACATATATTAGTCCTAAATTAAATCTGGCCTGAGCTAATATTTAAAATAGGAAAGGGCTCTAAGAGGTACAGTTTAAGAACTTTCAGAGAATCACTATTTGCTCACCTCGGGTTGTTAACAACCTCTGGTTGTTAGGCCTTATGATTCACCACTGTGAATTATGTTCTATGATCTTTGGGGGTTTTCTCTTGTCAACTGCCTCCCAAGTTTAAAACTTCTGTGATCAGCATGGATAAGTTTAACTTGTTTTTGTGATTCAATAAACAACCCAATTCACCAGCTCTATTGCTGAGAATTAATAATCTTCATCCATGAGATGAGTGAAACACAGAAGAAAATTCTGCAAACATGAATGCCAATAACTTGGATGCCTTGTTCCCTTTAGTATTAGGCCCTCTGCTGGTTAATGCATTGAACTATCCTATATATTTTGACCAAGCTAACAAGGATAATTGCAAAAACCTTATTTCTATAGAATCTTGTTCAATTAAACATTAAAATGTCACTTTCTTTTTCTTTTCTTCCTTTAGTTGAAATGATTGGACCAAATATAGTTCTAATCCAAGGTAAGATTTGAGTAAAGTAGTATGAAATCTCTTCGGAATTGAGCTTAGTTTTGGATGACATGGTTTTCTTGCAAAAAATATTTAAAGTTGTTGGCTGCTGCCCTTTTTAAAGATGTTTATTTTAATTTTCAATTTGGTGTCCCATTTCTATATAGGGGTTTATTAATAATTATGCTAAACAGAGTAGCTAAAGCAAACATCTATCTTGTGTACCAATACCTGATTGTTATTCAATGCGACAAATAAGAACATCTTGCACCTATTTGGGATTAGAGGCAAGAAATGGGAAAAAAATGAAAAGTACCCATAATGCTTTGGAATGCAATTTTTACATGAAACTCTCCTTTTGTAATTCCTGTTTGCGGCAGAGAATTGGGAGTTGGTCACAAAAATCTACTGTTTATGTAATTTAGCCTTGAATCATAATTATTAATTACTCAATGTTATTTTTTTAAAATAATCCACACTGTTAAATACTGCAATACAGACTAAAATATTCCCAAATGATTGGGATGCATTTGCATTGTAAAGTTTCAATTTAATTAACACTCCAGTAAATAGGTGGTTCTATTAATTACTGAAACGGACAGGCCTAGATTGAAAAACTGCATGGAAAATGCAAATATATCATGGCTAGTGTTTTTTTTAAAGACTTTGTTGCAAGAATACAACATAGAATTTAATAGCATATGAGGATCAAAATAATCTTAATTTTACCTCTTTTTTTCTATCTCCCTAGCAATCAGCATAATTATTTTGACTCAGACAAATGCATTTTCTCGTAGCCACTGCTATGACTTATGCTGTAGAATCTGGTCATGCAACTATTTACACAAATGAAGCAGTATTTGTGTGATAAAAATGAAATGATAAGGGAATTACTTTCTTTGTCTACTGGCATAAGTTTGAGGAATTTGATTTTCATTCATAGCTCTTTTTTTGCTGTGTTACACAAAGCCCCCAAAAGGAAGTGACCTTCCATTCTAAGCTTTTTTGATGATGCTCAAACATTTATAGACAAACCCTTGAAATCCTTGCAGCCTGACTGAATCTAAACTAGAGTTCTCATCAACTCTTTCAGACAATTTTCTTGAGGGATTGCAAATGTGTGAAAAAGAACTATTCAAAGTATTTTTTTTCCAGAGAGAAAGGTGAATTTATACTTCGCTGATATTGCTAGCTTCTTTCAATCTAAAAATCGGAGAATATATTTGGTCCTTTTCTAAGAAAAAGCAACACTACAGCAATCTTAGTGCTTTCTACCTGTAACATTACACATGATTTTAGATACACCCAGCAGAATTCAAGATTTCTTTGTTTCAGGCAGTAATTGGGGGGGGGGGGGGAAATCAAACCACAAATTTATTCAAAAGAGAAAAGGAAGGTGGTGGAAGAAAAGTGGGAAACCAAACAGCAGCACATATCTCTTTCTAGGTAAGAGGAGCAGTAAATTGTCCTTACTTCAAAGAATGTTCCTGCATGCTCTAGGATCAATTGGCTGGAATCAGGTTTGTTTTTACAGTAGGTAACATACATCTGAAACTTATCCGCCTGAAAAATTAATATTAAGAGAGAAAGAAAAGCAACTTTAGGTGATGTGGTTGGACTATCCACTTGGCTTCCACTGGAATGTTATAAATCCATCTCTTTTAGGTGGATATATTTCAGGTTCAGGAATTAATTAGATTAATAAAGGATATTTCCCTAAAGACTCCCAATCCAAGTTTTGTAGTAACATATGGCTTCTGCCCACTTTCAACATTTTGCAACATGTACATCTATATCATAAAGAACTAGAACACAGGAAGGTAAAAGATTATTTTCATTTCAGTGGGTCTCAATGAAGAACAAAATAAATGATGCCATTTTATTCCTTTCGGCAATATATTGTATTGTATTTCTCTGACAAACTTCCTGGCTTGAAATGATTCATTTAATATTTTAACACACTTATAACACACTGATCTCATGAACC